>NC_056750.1:112030954-112058634 GCF_019279795.1 Protopterus annectens | reverse complement strand
GGACAGACCTGGGGTAGGGTTATCACCTGTGCCACTTTGCAAGGGACAGTCCCTCCTTGGGCAGTTGTGTCCTGACAAACTTTATCACTAATGGCAAATGTCCTGAGATTGTGGGACATCACTATATCCCATTCTTATGTAAGAGTTGCATAACATACTTATTTATGTATGTACATTCCTAACTGTTACAACACACACAATAAGCAACTGAACTGCTACAAGAATACACCTTTCTTTATGCAAAAGAGTAGAGTTCTAACCTTTGTACTGACCATGGGTATGTGTCCACCTGTAACATCTGAAGTGTGTCCCGACGGTTTCCCACTTTGGCCTTTTGAAAGGGTGGCAAGCCGGCCCTGGGGTTATCCCGGGTGTTTACATGTTGTCCCACTGCTGTGCACACGTTGTCCACAGTTGTTGGTATGCTGCGCGTTTTAGCATTACATATCCAACCTTCGCCTCTCTCTGCCTGATGGACAGGTATCTTTACCTACACACACCGTTCACATACTGTACAGATTCATACGTATCGTGCGTTACACACCAGTACAAATCGTGGGTTCGACATACCTTTCCGGCCTTTTGTTCTGCGTTCGACTCAATTTCCTTGATTATGTTTCTCGAGTTCGTATGGGTTCGGTATGAACATACGGTTTGGATATCCAGGGAGTCTTCCTTATATTCGCCGCCTGATCCATGTGGGTTAATCAGGCCAATAGCTGTTCCTCGGTGTGTACTTATGCGCATATCAGCGGTGATCCCCCTTCCTTTCGTTCGTTACGCGTCGGCACTAGGCCATGGTTCTTTCCTCGTGTGGCCGTTGGTTATTTGCAATACCTTAGTGAGGATGGTATGTATTGTATCATGTTTGTGTGACTGCATCCGCTATGTGTGGTGTCGGGTACATTTCGCTGTGGTGTTAGCCGTGGATTGTGTGTGTTGGGTATGGTATTGTGTTCGACATGTGGGTTCCCGTGTCCTGGCGGCGTCTGTCGATGGCGTTGTGCATTCAAATGTGTTACATGGCTGTTATTTTCCTGTACATAGCGAATGCATGGATGCATCAGCCGCTGCTAGTGTTCCCCATGAGCTTGTTGTGGGTATGCCGCTGTCATTCACTGCCTGTATGTGTTTGCTACGGTTTTAGCTGTTATCCCTTTGATATGTGCAATGGGGTATATCTGCGGATGTGGGTGACGGGTACGGGGTGTGAGTCTTGCATTTACACATACCAGATATGCTTGTGTGTGTGCTCCATCCCTGCTTGGGGAGCTGCGGGTTACCTGTCTGTTGTTCCGGGAATGTTTGTTTTGTTGATGTCGTCTGCTGTCGGTATCGCCTGCATGTGTGCTTCCTGCACGTATTCCGCCTTCACATCGGTTATATATCTGCGCATGTCCGTCCGTGCCTACCATCCATTGGCACTTTGTCGCTGATAGTTACGGTGATTGTGGTCCTATACTTGGGCGGACTGTATGCTACCGTAGCCTCCTATTCGTGTGCCGCTTGCTTACGGCACGGTCGTGGAACACACCGCGGTATTTACCGGACCGTAAGTGTTCACGATCGGTGCCGGGATGGCACATTCGTATTTTCGCTGTACATGCCTGATGCTGTGTAACGTTGCCAACAGACCGTGTGGAGTCTACGTTATGGCCGCCATACCTACGGTCGTGGTTTGTACATCCCTCCTTTGCATCTCCGGTTTGCTATGGCCCTGTGGTACACTTTGGGACATTTGCGCTTTGCATCATTTTACGTCGCCACGTGCATAGCCACTGAGGAGATGCCAGTACTACTTTGTGGGTACTGATGTCCATACGCCTATGGTTCCTGTACTGTATGCCTACGCCTGTTATTACACTCCGCCTGTGACATGTCACCTTCATACACAGTTTACACTGGCACACACATTACACACACACAGCGGAACACACGACAACCTCACCTCACACATACACATATTGCCGCCATGGCTGTCAACCTTCTATTTCCGGAGTGGGGAACACACACAGTAGTAATGTGAAACACATGGGCATAATGTGGAACACATAGTAATGGCATAGTGACAACTTCAGCTAAGTAGGTCATAGGTTGATTATGATATGCTGATTTACTTACAGTGAAGAACCTTTACTGACTTACTATGAGTACATTCTATTTACCAGGATGTCATTTATATACATTCCTAACAATGGATGTTTGAGAGACATTTTCAATGTGGAACTTGTAGGTACTGCGAGGAACGTGAACTGTTTTACACCACGAATGAGGTACGTTCCTCATAATGTCGTACACTTCACTGGTATGCTTTCCGCTTTCGCACCGACGGTTGAACACAATACCTACGTTGGCGATCGCCGGTGACGGCGTGTATCTCCGCACTCATGTCCTATGGATATGACACGCACATATGTAGGGTTGCCACCTTTTCAAATGGCCAATGTGGGACATTTTAGTAGAAACGTCTGATTTTGCATGCCAACACACACCCACAGCCAGTACAAAGGACAGCGATTCACTTTTTTGACGGAATACGACGATGTAGCATTACAGTTGCTTATTCTGTTTATTATCATATTTAGATGTTTCTTCTACAATATAACTGTTTTGTGCAGCTAATAAAGTAATTATGGGAAATGGTTTTGTCCTACAATCTCAGGACATTTGCCATTTTGTCAATGTTTTTGCAGGACACAACTGCCCAAAGGTGGACTGTCCTCACAACGTGGGACAGGTGGTGACCCTACACATATCCCGTTACTGTACCGTGGACTGGTGACCATCCCGACACGCGGATATGTATTGATGCAGGTTAACATTTCCATGGCTGGCGTTACCTGCCCTGCCCACCCTCCAGGATAATCGGGTTGTCGGTCACTATGTTTAATATGTGGTGATTTCGCGTCTTACTTATCTGTGAACTTGCATCCCTGGGTTCCATATTACCCTGTTGTACTTTCTATCTGTGTATGCGCATATATTTCTACATGTGTACTGATATGTATTTCCGTATCTGTGTATGCACATGCGTACATGTGTGGTCGACTTGCGGCGATAGTGGCAGCATATGGCTACGCCGTGTGCTGTTGAACCGGCGTGCGTTGACGTGTTGGCGTTCCATGCTCTGCTGGCTATTGGGTGTGCAGTGTTTGGCGGTGCCTTTGTTGAGTCACACATACGTCCGCACATACAGTACACATTACGGGCGGACATGTTTGTGTGGCGTCCATTTTACTGTGTGTGCAGGTCAGGAGGTGTCAGTCCATGGGGCCTACACTGTCAGAGTATGTGCTATGCGTTCCCTCTTGCCAGGGCGTAGGCATATTGGGCACGCCTGTCTACCTACTGGGCTGGCTCAGGGTGTCCGTGGCGCCGCACGCCCTGTGCCTGTGCTTGCCCTGGCAGTTGTGGCGGACTTGGTGGCCCTCCGGCATTATGTCCCTGCGGCAGCTGTTTCCGCAGAATCATATTGTGTAGCATACAACATACTATGAATATGTGGGCACTTGTGCCTGGAGAGTACTGCAAGGCTCCACCGGATGTATCCAAGCACCGGAACCGTGATTTCAACATCCCAACACACGCCTATGATTATTCTCGTTTGTGCGTGTGCCTCATTATGGCGTTCTTGCATGTGTGTGTGTGCATTTCTGATGGGTGTCATCAACCACGGCTCCAGTGCGTAGCCAGCATCCCCCACAAGGTGACCTTGTGTGATGTCCCCACTGGCGAATACCTGGTACAGCTGTGAGGCATGCCAGATATGGGAGTCGTGGTAGCTTCCAGGGCTGCCGGCACACACATCCATGATAATGCCCTGCGCATTGCACACGACCTGGCAATTGATGGAGGGGTATCCCTTGCGGTTTATGTAGCGTCTACCCTGCTCCCCAGGTGGTGACTTGATTTCTATGTGCGTACAGTCTATCGCACCCAGGACCTCCGGTATTGTGCCACACGGTGGAAGCGGCGATATTGCTAGCCAACTCCTCCTGAGATGTGGGAACTTTATGTGCTCATGGGCATGTGGTAACATGGCATCCAGGAACTGGTGTAGTACCCTGGATGCTGATGCCTGTGAGATGCCCATTATGTCCCGGTGGGCCTTTGAAAGGTACCTGTAGCCAGTATTCGCAAGCTCACACATACCTTTGTGTCCACTGGGATGGGCTCCCTCTGTTGTCTCTTGTTCTCAGGCGCCGCACAGCTCCACTATTTGCTGTAACGTGTCCCTGTCCACCCTGTAGCTCTACTATCTCCAGGTCTCGCAGCCCCTGGTAGGTCACCCTTGGTCTGAACACTCTCCTTCTCCTGTGAGGCCTACGGTTGTTGTCGGCACCACCCTCCGCAACTCCGTCTGTCTCTGCCACATACCTATGCATCACGGCCACGGCGGCACCCAGCATATACATGTTAAAAGTTCCCCGTCTGTTTACACCCTACGGTGCGGCGTTTGGGAAGTCGCGCTGTGTGTTGTGCGCATTCACATTTATTACTGTTGTGCTGTATAGCCGTTGAGGTCATTGGGTGTGTCTGCGGCCCTATCCATGGATTATTTCCGTGGTTTTACGCTTGCAGCTGCAACGGTACTGCCTGTAGTGTTACATTACAGTTGCCTGCATTGCCTTCGCCTGGCATCTTACATTACTGCATCCTGCAGGCACATGGCATATGATGCATTTTATCTGCAGCCGCAGTTATGCTACCTCTGTACTTGGCTGTGCTATTTCGGTTCTTTGATCTTTGCATTTCTACTACATCCCCTATTATCTTTGCTCTCAAATGCCTCCCTTTCCCGTTCTGCAGGAGTCTGCATGCAGACTTATCAGCTGACGGCGTTGCCCTTCCTGCATTGATTGGTGTTAATTGCTCGTTACGGATACATTTACACTGCTTCCGCATTTCCTCGTATTCTCCGCATTACCTTCCTATATCCCTGGTTGTTGACGGTGAGGCCGTCACATGACTGGTTTCGGGAACGTAGTCATCCTCGTGCACATGCATTTGTACGCGCATTCTGTACTGTCAGCGCATCTATTTCCTAACACGCCAGTCATGATGTTGTGATGTGCATTGTACAGCCCAGATTTGCTGTCCTCCAATATCCTTCCTCCTACGGTGGCACACCCTGTGTGGTTGACATGTATCTGGTGTAGGCCACTCCTCGGTGTAGTACCGCTACGCCATTGCTCCATCCTTACGCTGGCGCCGTTTTTGCGATTCACTATTATCTGCCTCATTTGCATGGAATTGACTACTAATACCTGGTTACGGCGCAGGACACCGCCTCCACTCCTTGACAACCATTGCGCTGGGGTTGCAGCTTTACATACATACTATGGTGTGTGGTGGCTGTGCAGCTGATTTGTGTTCTAATGCTCTTTTCGGACATTATCATATTATTTCATTGCTTTACAACTTCTGTGCACACATCCCGGGGGTCTGCTGTTCTTTCTACGTACGTGCCATTTATGTCATTTTTTACATTTTGTGCATGTTTTCTTTGGACATTCTCGGTGCCTTTCCACATTGGCATATTGCACCTATATGATACCTGACTTTGACAGCCTTCCGTTACTCCTCCGGTATGTTTGGGTAAATGTAAACCGTTTTTTTTGGTTTACATTGCCGTGCCCTTACGCTACGCCTGCGCCACTTCGTGGATCGCTATTGCCCTCATTTGCATGGTGCAATACCGCACACAGTGTGTTTTGCATACCTACGCCGGGGGGCGGAGACGGTCCGGCGCACGCCGGTAGTGCACGTGGAATTCATTCATACCTGAATCGCTCAGCAGCCATATTTGGCGTTATAACGCCAACGCTATGCGGGCGCCTGGCGCAAGGTTCATGAATCCCGGGGTGAGTTGATCAAAATATTACTTTTTTCCAGAATATTTCTACTGGCTGATGTTGTCATCACTACAAGTATGAGGGATGCAGAAGAGGCACCAAGCAAACACTCTTAGCAGAGGGGAGTGTAGCCAGAAGGCTGGCATAAGTGTGTCCTGGGCAATGATCTGAAGGGAGTGCTATATCAGTACAGAGGAGGATGTAGTTCTAGGACTGACATAAGGAACCCTACTTGACTGAGCATGCTGACAGATGCATTTGCTCAGTATGCCTTCATCACCATCATCATTGTCTTCATCACATTATTGTCACACCTTTCCCTATTCTATATGAGGTCAGATGTCACCTCCTCTTTCCATTCAGAGCCAGTCTCATAGCTTTCAAAGTTCCTGCTTGCCATTCAGGTATTTGCGGAGTGTAAATTACATTTCTAAAAATAGTAATGCTAGAAATGCTGAGCCCCATGTCAAGATTTTGAGAGTTTATACTCAAAGGAAGAATTCACACCTGCCCCCCCCCCCCCAACACTCCAAGCAGGAAGCAACCACTCCTTGAAGCAACAATACTTGTATTGATAACACCCTAATGTAGATGTTAAACTCTGTCTTTCCAGCATGGCAGTGGTAAACTTGTTAGCAGTATCAGTGGCTCAAGAGCACACTCTGTTTGATGCTGGATGATTAAAAGGGCGTGGGTTCTATTCCCACACCAAATATTTGGATTTATTTTCTAGTGCTAACACTGCAGTGCAGCATAAAGGGGGATGCTACACTTTGGAGAGTTTTGTCATTTGGCTAAGAATTTAAACTGAGATCTCATATATCTGGGTGCTATCTTATGTGGAAGTAATATATTCCTCAGCATTCCATGAAGAAAGAGTAATGGAAGTATTTTCTCTGATGTCCTGGTCACCTTATGAGGCTAAACTTGGTTAACAAAAAGTAAATAAACAATATAAGCAGTAGCTGAAATATTTTGTTAGTACTAGAAAATTCTTGGCACATGCAGACTAGGTGCATGATTTGGTGACTGCAGTCATCCTGGATCCACTCGCAAGAGCAGGACTAGGCCGTCATAAGTAGGACTTTCCTGGATCAGACGGTTTGGCATATGAGGGCCTTGATAGTCACATCTTGCTCCATGATGATAGAGGAGGTAACGGATGAAAAATTAAAGAATAGTTTAGTGTGTAGGCTTGACCACCTTTTCTCTTATTTTGTTTATTTCAGCCTTTTCTTGTGCTACTGTCCTTATTCATCTCCTGACTAGCATCTTCCTGCTCCCCAGCTGCCTTGTCCTTCCATCCCTGAATCTTCCAACTGCTTCTTTCTGGACAAACCTGAATGTGACCCTTCATCAAATGGGCCTCCAGTTCCATGAGAAGTCTACCTCCTGGTAATTTAGTTGTTGTGTCTTTCGGCTTATCCCGGTTACGGGTCGCCACAGTGGAACTCCGGTCCGCCAATGTTTGGTAGTGGATTTTTACGTGCTGAGTTACCAGCCCTGATGCACAACCTTCAACGAAGGCATGCTCATTCACACATGTCTCCACACAGAAGACACTCTAGCTGAGAATCGAACGGGACAATGTCTTGCTGTGAGGCGACAACGCTACCGCAGCACCACTACTGCGGTACCAAAGAGTGAGATGTCTGATGAACAGGAGATTTCATTAATGCAGCACAGTCAAAATCCTTAACTGTTTGTGTGGCTTGTACAGTGATGTTAGTGTGCTTAGTATGCATGTCCATCCACCAAGTGCAGGACATTCTTGCCACCATGTTACATAGGTGGCTTGCTAGGTCCCTGTTTGCCACCAGAGGTTACACAATCTGTGGAATTTCTTAAACCCTCCCCCTGGGATAGGAATGCTGGTTGGTGGTCACTTCAAGTTATTCCCTCAGCCAATAATCCAAAAGCAAGGAAACAGTCCTCCAACAGCCGAACACAAGGATTTTATTCACAAAACCAATGTAGAACACAGATTCCCTCAGCCAACCCTACCAGCCACTTGAGTCTGGTCCCAAACTCTGGTCACAAGCCTTGTGCCTTTCAGTTTTGCATCAAGTACCTTTTAACAGATAACTCAACATAACTCATAAACAGTCCTTCATGTAGTGCTGCTTCCTCTGGGTCCCTCAAATCCCTCTGAGCAGACAACATGTGGCTAGAAAGTAACACTGTGAAAAGTTATGGTATATACTGCAGATGTTCATCATGTTTCACTGTTGCAGTCATTACATTTGGGTTATCTGCCTGCAGGTAGCCTTCGGCTGGCCTAAATATCAAAGTCTTGGATTCCTGCGTCGGATGCCGTCTCCTCTTCCATGTCGTCAGGGGTATAAAACATGCAGCCTATGCCATTACATCAATCATTCTTGCCGTGCGGTGCCCGAAGCAGAAGTAGTTCACAAGTGCCAGTCGGCCGACTCCTGAAATTTTCGTTTTTGAGTTTCAGAACCGAAGTCTTCAAAAAAGCTAAGTAACCCATTGGGGATCCTTTTTCTTGCTCTTAACCGATGCCAGTAAAAGTTAACAATTGTCTTACCTGTGGAAAGCAAATACCTCATAATGATTTTCATTCGTACTGCATTCCTTGCTTAGGCCCAGACCATGACGTCCCTTGCTGTCGGTTTTGTGCCTTATTCAACCCCCAAGCTATTTGTCGTCTGTCTATTTTTGCAGCAAATTATTTTGGTACTCAGTATAACTATCTAGAAATGGCTTCGGTAAGCCATCCGACTACCAATGTTCCGAAAAAATGTAAGGATAAAGACAGAGACAGACCACATAGGTCCAAAACTGCCTACGACGCTTCTGTTAATCACCAGTTCGCCGATACTCAGTGAGGCACTTTCACAGCCCCTGATACCCGCTACTTCAGATTCGCAGGCCTCTACTGAGACCCATTCGGAGTCTGGTATGCCACGAGATGCTTCTTTGACTATGGAACCTGCGGATGTCTCTACCTTGGATGGGTCCGGAGCCGCTGTGCAGGCACCAGCTTCTGAGGGTGTATTCAGGCCTACAGATTTGTATTTCAAACCGACGCCATCTTCTTTATCAAGGCCTAAAACTCGACCCACACCTAGAAAACTGACGTCCAAACCGCATGGTCAGGCCCATATGCCTAAAAAACAAATGCTTAGAATGGCTGAAGACCTTATTACTTTAATTAGGGGAAGCCAGCCTTCCCCCTCTAAGGGGCCTAGAACTGATTTTCCTTCTGATTCTTCTGATCAGGATTCTGAAATTTCTGATTCTTCTGATTACCAGTATTTTCCCTTATCTACCTATGAGGATTCTGATGCAGAGGATTCCATTCCCTCTGCTTCCCCTCCAGAAGATTTTTCTTTTGGTGAAACCTTCCACACTCTTAGGGAGCATTTCCACTGGGAAAGCCAGGATTACTCTGACTCCAAAAAGAGGCTTAGGGAATTCTTACTCCTCCCTCAAGCACAGGCCTTTAGCTATCCCTCCTGTCCTGGACATTGTAGATGATGCCTTCTTGGAATCTAGCCTGGCCCCAGACACTTTACCTCCAGCTCCCAGAAAACTTGACAGGTATTACAGAGTACCTGACTCTCACAAGTTCCTCTTCAAGAACCCTACTGTGGATCTAGAGACCATTTCCCAAGGACCAAATGGCATTAAGGCTACTGCTGCCAAAAACCCTACCCCCTCTGATAGAGATTCCAGGGCCTTGGACAGATGGGGTAAGAAGGTATATACTTCTGCTACTTTGGCCATTAGAGCCTTAAATTGCCAGTTTCATATGTTAAAGTATCAGCAGCTTATTATGGGACTACTTAAACAGAAAATGATGTTGATTCCTGACTGTACTGAACATAAAGAATTACAGGATCTGGTGCATTCTGCTGAACAAGTTGGTAAACATACTTTGCAGTGTGGTTTTGACTCTTTAGAAGCATCTTGCAGGGCTGCTGTCACTGGGTCTGTACTTAGAAGGCATGCTTGGCTTAAGGAGCAAAACTTGCCAGATCATGTTAAAGCTAAATTACTGGATGCTCCCTTAAACCAAGACCACTTGTTCAGCAACAGAGCAGAAGTCCTTAAAAAGATGGAGGAAAAATCTAAATCTATGCAAACTGTTGAAGATTTCCTGCAAGTACAGCCTCCCAGATTTAGTAGGTATTGGCCTTCTAAGAATTGGTCCTTTCCAGTCTCTTCCAGGCCTTCTCAGTCCAAACCCAGGAACAGCAGACCACATAGGCTACAGTCTCAAGGTACACACAGGCCTAAGCAGTGTGGGGCTCCCACTTCCAAAGGTGGAAGTAATAAGACACCCCCCCATGCAAAAATGTCACAATGACTTAACCTTAACCCTTCCAAGCCCTGCTCAACTGCCTACTCCTTTAGGGGGAAAGATTGCCCTACATGCAAAAAACTGGGAACTCATCACCCAGGACAAATGGGTTTTAAATATAGTTTTCCAAGGATACAGATTCCACTTCCACACCTTACCAACCCCAAACGTTTGGCCAGTCCTACCCCCAAATCATTGGGCAGAGGCTCAACAGCCGGTTCTCTCTCTTCTAAGTATCAGGGCTATTCAGCCTGTCCCAGCAGAAGAAAGGGGACAAAGTTTTTACTCAAGATTTTTCCTGGTACCCAGAAAAGACAGCTCCTGGCGTCCTATCCTGGACCTCTCTATTCTAAACACCTTTTTGGTAATCCCAAAATTCAAAATGTTAACACTTCAACAGTTGCTTCCTATGTTAGGCAAAGCTGCCTAGTTGGCAACCTTAGTCTTAAAGGAATCTTACCTGCACATTCCAATAAGGGAATCTTGCAGGAAATGCCTATGCTTCAGAGCAGGCTCCATGCTCCATGCACTATCAGTTCTCTGCACTTCCCTTTGGCTTATCTACTCCACCCAGGGTATTCACAAAGTGTCTAGCTCCAGCCATTGCATTTTGCAGGCAGAGAAATATTCAAATGTACCCATACCTGGATGAATGTCTAATTCAGGCAGAAAGCCAGGACATGCTATTAAAACATCTGGCATTTGTAAAAAAAACTTCTAACCTCTCTGGGGTACACCATAAATGAAAAGAAATCTCATCTGGTACCCTGCCAACAGATTGTATTCCTGGGAGCAAGCTTGAACACAACTTCCCAGATGGCTTACCTCACACCAGATAAACTTGCTTATTTGACAGCCTACTTCAAACTACTGGCCACAATGGCCACAAAGACCCAGCTATCTGCAAGGAAAATTTTGCAAGCCCTGGGGTTCATGGCCTCTTGCATTCTACTAATTCCATATGCAAGACTGCATATGACGAAACTACAATGGTATCAACATTCTCAGGACCTGGAAACAATGATTCCTTGTATAAAGACAGAGTTCCTTTGGTGGGCAGAGGCCTGCCACCTCAGCAAGGGGCTCCCTTTCAGTCTACCCCCTGCCGCCCAAACCCTGACTACAAACACAACAGATTATGCATGGGGGGGCTCACTTGGCCGGGCAGTGCATTCAGAGCAAATGCAACCTGAGTCAGATGCACCTGCATATCATCCAAAAAGAAATGTTAGCTGTACAGAATTCCCTGACAGCCTTCAAGGACCACATCCTTCCAGGACAATTATTGGTAAAGACAGACAACACCACAGTTATGTGGTACATAAACAAGCATGGGGGAACCCACTCGTAGCCTCTCTGCAGACTAGCCATGGCTCTGTGGAACACAGCCTTGAGCTACCAAGTGCACCTACAAGCTCAGTTCCTGCCAGGCAAGCTAAATTCACTGGCAGACGACCTAAGCAGACATCTGATGGACCCACACAAATGGAAACTGGAACCAAAAATATTCAACCTCTTGAGGAACAAATGGGGGACTCCAGAGATAGACCTGTTTGCCTTCCCCCAGAACTACCAATTGGACAAATTCTGCACAAGGACTCCCCACAGTCAAGCTTGGAAAGTGGATGCCCTGTCCTTCACCTGGGAAAGCCTCTCAGTGTATGCCTTTCCCCCTCTGCCTCTCCTCTCGAAGGTTCTGCTAAAGATCAAACAGGGCAAACCAAGGACAATTCTTATTGCACCAGACTGGCCTCGCCAGCACTGGTACCCCCTCGTATGCAGCATGATACTGCTGGATTCATGGCATCTACCTCAGACACCTTCCCTGCTGTCCCAGCAGGCGGGCCAGATTCTGCACCCTCAGCTTCAAACCCTGAACCTTGCAGCCTGACTAATTCCTTGAGCTCTCCAGTAGCACCCCCATCAGTAAGCAGGTGCTAGAGGTCATTCTGGAAGCAAGGAGACCTAGTACTAGAAAATCCTATGCTGAAAAGTGGAAAAGATACTGTTCCTGGAGCCAGACCCAGGGTATGGGCACTACGGTGCCCAGTTTACCTCACATTCTTCACTGCTTAACAGAAATAATCCACAAGGGTCTATCCTTCTCGTCAATCAAAATTCATGCCTCTGCAATTTCAGCACATTATAATACTGAACCACCCCTCTTCTCTCACCCCCTGTTAAATCAATTCCTCAGAGTGGCTAAAAATTGAAGACCCCCCAGGCGAGCCCCTACTCCAACCTAAGACCTTAACTTTGTATTGGAAAAGCTCACTCTGTCTGCGTTTGAATCAGCTGCAACTGCAGAGTTGAAATTCCTTTTTTGGAAAACGGCCTTCCTTTTAGCCATCACTTCAGCAAGAAGAGTGTCTGAATTACAGGTCCTCATGGCAGTGGAGCCCTTCATTATCTTCCATGCAGACAGGGTTTCCCTCAGGACCAATCCTTCCTTTATGCCCAAGGTGGTGTCTAGTGTGGCCCTAAATCAGTCCATTCATTTGCCTACCTTTTTTTCCTAATCCACAAAACAAATGAGAACGAATTCTGCACTCTTTGGACATGCACAGACAACTTAGATTTTATTTAGACAGGACTAAGCCTCTCAGAAAATCTGAACAGCTGCTAGTTGGCTTTGCTGCAGGGGCAGAGGGGAAGGCCATTTCAAAGCAAACCATTTCTAAATGGATAGCCCATTGCATTCATTTCTGCTATAAGCACCATGGAAAACCTACCCCACCGGGGATAAGATCACATTCCATCAGGGCTGTATCTACCTCTACAGCCTTCCTCAGAGGAGTCCCTACCAGGGACATCCTAGAAGCTGCTACCTGGAGCTCTGTACATACCTTCACCAAGCATTGCCACATGCCTATTTTTTTCTAAATCCAGAGCTGGTTTTGCCACTGCAGTCTTGCAGGGCTTAATAGCTGGTCTTAATGCTCCCTAAATTCCTCCTCCCTCCCTTAGCTTTGGGAATCAATCCAAATGTAATGACTGCAACAGTGAAACACGAACATAGTACAGTTGTGTACACTTACCATAAATGTAGATGCTGGAGTGTATTCGCTGTTGCAGTCCTGGTTATCCTCCCTCCAGCCCCCTGACTTCTCTTGGCTCTACCTTCCTTCTTGTTTGGTGTATTTAAGCTTTCTGATATATTTGCTTTTTGTTGGAGGTGTAACCTAACATATAATTGCTTCCCATTATGGGGGCACCTGACATCTAGGGCAAGAAAAACTGATGTAATGGCATCGGCTGCATGTTTTATACCCCTAACAACCTGACTTCATGGAAGAGGAGACAGCATCCGATGCAGGAGCCCAAGACTTTGATATTCAGGCCGGCTGAGGGTTACCTGCAGGCAGATAATCCAAATGTAATGACTGCAACAGTGAAATCACTTGAACATCTACATTTATGGTAAGTGTACACAACTGTACTTTCTCCATCACATGAAGTGGTCTGAATCAATAAAAATAACACCAGTGATGGTCCTACTTTGGTATTTAGTGACTAAATTATTGACACTTTATTGATATTTTGTTTTGAGTAGCCTAAAACTGGCCTTTTATTTTAGACAGAGGGGTCAGATTTCCAGTGACAACAGCCAGGAGTTAATCCAGACAGTGTAAAAGTAACAAGAAAAGATTAATTGTGCTAGTTGTGAGCTTGTCCCTAACTCCAGTTCAGGGACAGTGAGACAAATCAAAGGAATGAGTGATACCTGCAGATTCTTGTACGGAGATTTTACTGAATTAATTCTTCAAGTTAAGGTGATCCCAGTAGTTATACTTACTTTTTAATTTCTCCATATCTGTTGGGTTTCTAATACTATGACAGGAATGGACCCCATTTCTAAGTCAAAGTATGATTAAAGTTCATGAAATTAGTATTGTTTCAATCTTAGATGTCGGCCAGAAGTTCCCTTCGCAGCATCCGCAATGTGTCCAGTAATGACTCCTTCTGCAATTTTTACTGCATTACATGTATTGGTAGTATATCTAAACATGATTGTAGACTCTTTTTTTTATGAGACCCATTGCTCCTAGTACTTTTGGAACTATCTGGGCATCTTTGTTCCACATTGCTCTTGTTTCTGCTTGCAAATCATGATATTTTATGACTTTGTGTTTCTCTGTATGCAGGGCACTGTAGTGACTGGGTGTGGTGATTTCACTGATCAATGCTACTTTTGTCTTCTTTTCTTGGACCACTGTATCTGGTGTTCTGGAATCTATCCTTTGAACTGTTGATGATAGATGATCCCATATGATGTAGACTTCATTTTCTATGATGCTTTGTGGTTCATGTTTCCAGTATTTTTTAGCCATTTCAATACCATAATGTTTGCATAATCCCCAGTGCAACAGTCTTCCCTCATTATTATGCCTTTCGGTATACAGTCCTTCTGCCATTAGTATGTCACAACCAGCATTTAGGTGTGCGAGTGTTTCCAATTTGGCTTTACAAAACCTACATTTATCTGTTTCTCCGTATGTTCAAGGGATTTTGTAAACCAGTGTGTACGTAGCCCACTATCTTGGGCTGCCAATATTAACCTTTCATCTCTTTGTTTGAATTGGCAGCCCAAGATAGTGCTTTTTATCTACTTCTGGTTTGATTTCCATTCCTGCTTGACGCCGATATGCTTCTGCTAGATTAAGCAGAGAAGTCATCTTAGATTTATTCTCCTCATGTTTCAAAACTTTCACTATGTTTGGATCTTGTGAGGTCAGCAGATATGTGTGGAGTCCCATGATTGCAGATCTATACATGTAATCTGTTTCAAGGAGGCCCATCCCTCCTTTCAGAATGGGGAATATATAATCTTTGTATGCACTGATTTTATAGATCATTTGGTGTGCATGAAGCATATTTCTTGTTTTAATATCTAATCTATCCAACACGTTTTGGGGCCAGTCAATCACTCCAAAACTGTAAGTTAGAACAGGAAGTGCAAATTGGTTTCTAGCTTGGATTTTGTTCCTAGATGTCAACGCTGTTTTCAGGATTAAGTCTTCTAAAGTATTCCTAACTTTGTTCATGTTTTATTGCTGATCCTTCATCAGTTCCTAAATATTTATACACTCCCTCTTTCTCAAGTTCTTTTATATCACATTCTTGTCCCAAACTGATGTTTTCCTGGTGCTGCAGTTTTCCTGCTTTAAATGTTGCTTTTGCACATTTATCAAGGCCAAATGACAATCTAATATCATCTGAAAAAAATTTAACAACCTGCAGCTGTGCTTTCAGTTCATCATCTGATGACCTACACAGTTTTAAATCATTGACAAAGAGAAGATGAGAAGTCTTTAGACTTTGTTGTTTTCGAGGAGCCAAATTATAGCCATGGCCTAAGCTGTTAAGTAGACAGCTTAATGGGTTAAGGGCAAGGCAGAATAGCAACGGTGACAGAGAGTCGCCATACAGTATCCCCCTTTGAATTTTTATCCGTGGGATAATAATTTGTCCTTTATTATGGCTTAATTGCAAAGTGGTCTGCCACTGTTTCATGGTCACTGCAATGTACTCGATCAGTGTAGAGTGCATCTTATACATTTTTAAGAACTCTTATCAGTGAATGTGGGATACTATCAAATGCTTTTTTGTAGTCAGTCCATGCCATACGTAGATTCTTCCCCTTTTTAAAGTTATCCACTATGACTTTATTTAACAACAAATGATCCTTTGTTCCACATGAATTTCTTTTATTGCCCTTTTGTTCTACTGCCATAATTGAGATTTCTTCTAAATGACTATAAACTCTGTGGGCATCAATTCCCATGTATAATTTATACGTTGTTGGAAGGCAAGTTATTGGTCTTTAATTTCTGGGATAGCTTCCAGGTTCACTCTTAAGTAGGAGCATTGTTTTACCTGTTGTTAACCAGGCTGGTGTCTGTCCGGGGTGCGCATATAAATAGTTCTTACTCATGACTAAATCTTCATGCAAAGATGTTAGTACTTTTAACCAAAAGTTAGGTACTGCATCTGGGCCTAGGGTTTTCCAGTTAGAGGCTTTTCTTAACTTTGTTTCAAGCTCTCCGGCTGTTACTTCATCCCATTTCATATCATGTACCTTTGAGCCTCTTATTCTTTCTTTTACTTCTATCCATTTGGCATCTTTGTTATGTTCCACAGGATCTTCATAGATACTTCTCCAAAATGCATCTATTTCTCCTTTTGTGGTGGTCTTTCAGTTCTTTTTACCTTCTTTCCCAATTCTCTGTAAAACTGTTTGGGTCATCGATAAATTGCTTATTTTGTACTTTTCCTTTATATTTATCCGTGTATCTTCTAAGTTTTTCCACCTGTGCTGAAATTTTTAGTTTATTTGCGATAGTGCATGATAGAGCCTGGTCTGTTCGGGTCCATATTATATGCTCGAACAGACTTTTCTTCGAATATGTAATCATCGACACCTAAAGACTGAATGCTGTAAAGCGTGAATGGCCACATCAGTGAATTTTTTACATCAACACCTACAGAGCGAGTGCTCTAAAGTGAGAATGGCCACGTCCGCAAATTTTTCCTCTGGGAAAAAATTCATGGGGCCATACACAAAAAACACAAACTTCAAAACCCTAATCAAGTGGGGGGCTTCGCCATCCACACCCCCGATGTGCGGGGCTGTGTCTCCTATACCCCCTAACTAAATATACCATCAATTCTCGATAATGGCCAATTGAATTTTTTCCCCGAGGAAAAAATTTGCGGACGTGGCCGTTCGCACTTTAGATCGTTTGATCTTTAGGTGTCGATGATTATATGTTCCAAGAAAAGTCTCTTCGAGCATATAAAATAGATCCATCTGTTCTAATACTGCACATTGCTTTTATCACAGCTGTCTTAGTATTTTTGTTGATCTGCTCCCTCTTCTACAGTCTTCTAACAGTGACACTTCTTGTCTTAGTTGCTTTACAGTTTTCTCTATTTGATACTTCCATGATGGTATTTGATTTATCCACTTTCTTTCACTCATTACGCTGTGTTCTTGTGGTAGAACTTTCAGTTATTAGTTTAGCTGCACAGTAATATATCCTGTTTACTTCTGTTATATCATATGGATCTCTATGAACAGTCCTAATTACTGTGTTCATTTGTTTTATCAGACTTCTGACTTTTTGGGTTTTATTAACCCTCTGCAGTCTATTTCTTTCATCGATCTTGATATATCTGTCCATATCTATTAAATCAAACGGTTCTTCTCTTAGCTCATTTTCCTTGTTTTTCAATTCCTGTGGGCATTCTATAGAAGGTTCTATAGCTTCTTCCTGTGACACATTCTCATCAATTTCATCCAGTGCTGTCCCTTGCGCTATCATATGGGAACTCACTGGCCTATCACTCCTCAACACTGACTGCATCACAGTTTCCTGTTCCTTCCCTTGCTGTCTAGCTTCAAGTGAATATTTATACTGGTTTTCTGTGGAAGGCTACAATATATGTTATTATGGTACCTAACCAATTGCTTCCTGTTCTACTGGTTTCCCCTTAATTTGGATATCCATTGCTCTATCCTGTTGTGGTGCTTTCTACATTAGATTTTTTGCACTGAATCCTTCATTTTACAGGTGTTCCATAACCTGAATTTCTATTTCTGTAACTTCTCCATTACTAATCTCTTTTTCTACTTTTCCTCTTTGTCTTCTTATTTTTGTATTGCAAAGTTTTAAATGTCTAGATTCCTTTGCCTGTATTTCTCTTCAAATATCTTTGGTGCTGCTTTTTTGTATTGATTAGCGTTGCTTTCTCCTTTTGTATAAATATTGCACCATATTAAATCTCTTTTTCTTTCCCATGTCCATATTTCTTCTTCAGATATCTCCTGATCTTCCTGCTTCTCCTTACTTTGGGGACTCACTCCATCATGCTGTGATGTAATCTGTGTTAGACTTTCTGTATTAAATCATTCACTTCACAGGCACTCCATAACTTCAACTTCTATTTTTTTAACTTCTACTTCACTAATCTTCTTTTCAATGTTCCATCTTTGTGATATTATTTTTTATTGTACAATTTTACATATCTGGATGCCTTTGCCTATATTTCTCTTTGAATATCTCTGGAGCTGCCTTCTTTATATTGATTAATTTGGCTTACTCCTTTGCATAAGTATTGCACCATATCAAGTCTCTCTTTCCCATGTCCATATTGCTTTTTTATACTTTTCAAAAATGTCTACGTTTTGTTGTTTACTTTTCTGCACTTTCTCAGATGCTTCTTTTTCCAAACAGATCAACATTTCTTGATCTATGTACTGTTTTTCAAAAATCTGTTATATTAATCAATGCAACTTTTTATTTGAAGCTTCTGTCAGTTTTTCCCGTGGGAGTATTTTTCTTTCCTCTAATTTATCTCTTAATCTTTTTGTATATCCTATATCTGGAAATTCTGGGGTTTTTACATAATAGTAACAATACATAATTTCTTTCTCATCCTCAATAGTCCATTCTGTCGTCTTTAAGGCTCTGGCCTATCAGTTTTCGTGATTTTTGTGAACTACTACTACTTTCTACAACAGGGGGGCCATCCTCCCCCTGGGCCTGGCGTAACCCCATTGTAGGAATGTTTCTGTATTTTGAGGATTCTACACTGTCATTTTTTTCAGTCCTGGCACCAGTGTGCCTACCAGGATTGGGTATTTTTTTATCCTGGGTCTCATGTACCCCGCTGTCTTTTTTTTAGTTTTTGACTTACTTCTGTCAATGATATATACTATATAAATACAGTTTATATATCCGTGTCGCTTTGGTGAGATTTTGTGAAAAACAGGGTCCACCTCATGAAGATACTCACCAAGACACGAGGATGAATTCAATTTCAGCACTACTCTCCTTTGCTTGCTGACTTTTCATCTCCCCATTCAAACCCCTTATACTTGCTCTATGAGACCCTCTGGATGATCTTCTAACACTGCAAGTTCACACAGCATGACATTTCCTCTGCTGCTGTCACTTCAACTCTGGCTGACCATCCATTGGCAAGTTTATTCCATCTCTTCAGAGACTTTTTGTTACCATACATTATGCCAGAGAGTGCAGATTCTGTTAGTAGGATCCACATAAGAAGTTCTGTTGAAGTAAGGTAGTTTTCCCCTCTCATAACAGAGGCATGTATTTCTTATATAACACAGGCCATGTCTGCATATGGGAGTGTGCTGTTGTAACTATTAGCTTGCTTTGGTATGGCCTGAGATCCTAAAGTGTCTCCTGGAATAGAAAGGGTTAGTTCCATTCAGAAGAGCGTATGATGGAGTTGTAGGGAGAGGGATATTTAAAAATCCTGCACTTGGGAGGAAGAGGGACTGACTTTAGGAAAGAAGTCATTTCCTTCTGTAGAAATATGAGTATTTTGTCCACTGAATTTTCTTTAGAACCGAGGAGTATTAGATTTTCCCTAGATCTGTGAAATGCTACTTTCTAGGGAAGCACATCACTACAACAATAGATGACGTTGCTATATATACTGCTTTTTATGGACCTCATAGGATAAGGACCTTTGTTTGCTGATGAGTGGAATCCAGCCTATTTTTACTTCATGTTATGCTTAAACCTGCTATATACTAGAGAAGGTCTGTTCACATTTGCATTCTGGAAGGAAAATTAGTCTAGTTAAAGACTGTTTTGTATTGTGCTCTGTTACAAGAGCCATGTTCTTTTTTGTTATTAGTAAAGCAAGATGTGCAACTGAAATGAATCTATAGCCTGTGTGACGCCCATGCCCTGGCCAAGCAATCAAGGAGCCTCAATCCTCACCACTAACACCAGAGAAGGCATCTGATATGAGAGGAAAGGATAACAAATACACACAGTAAAGTACAATTTCCCTTACGTGCACACATAGATCACAGTTGGTCTGGGGCTGGTTGCTCCCCAGGTCCCCAATAAGACTCTCCACTGGCACAGCTATAGGGTCCAGATCTCAGCCTAGCTGGCAAGCTAACCTCCAGTACCCTCTCTGTCCAACCAGTGCTTTGTGTCCATGCCCAAGTAGCTGACACACACACACACACACACACACACACACACACACACACACACACACACACACACACACACTTTGAGATAAGTATTTATACAACTTCACAGACACTCCTGGGAAAGGCTGACACAGATTCTCCAGCTGTGCCCCTTTACCCAGACTATACAGTAATAAATACTGCCACCACCAGCTAATAATTATCAGCTACCAAAAGGCCCTTTAAAAGGGTGTCCAGTTATTACTGTGCAATATTATTATCCAATAGTAGTGCAACATAAGCAGTCTTAAGGCTTTGGAAGGGCTTTTTACAGGATCACTTATAAGCATGCATTGTACTCTAGAGCTTAATTGTCTCTACATAAACCAGCCACAGGTAAAAGGTTTTTAAAATATTTAATAATAAATACTTAAAACACAAGACAATACTACTACGCCACAGTGCTATTCAGGAGTTCAGAGATTACACAGAAACTTAAAATAAATCAGTAGTACAGTTCTGACATAACAGAAAAACACTTTGTCTAACTTTCTTCTAATTTCCTAGCTATTACTACAAGAAAACATACTTCTAAGATAACTTACTTAAGACATAGACAGAGTGCTGGTGAGATGGATGTCAAGACAAAAATGCTCAATAATCTCTGGTTCTCACTGTTTAAATTGAAACTGCAGTTCTGATAAAATATTACATCATTTGTTTACACTTTCCTGGTTCCCAGGCCACACCAAAACTGTATTTACATTCTTTTACACTTAGAGCAATAAAGGACTTCCACATGTAAATTCTGGTCATTAACTTTAGCCTTAAAACGATAGGCAGGATGCTTACTCCAGACTCATCGACTCCAAATTCTAACTTCAAAGGAACAGACATAAAGTAATTTTAATTTCAAAGGACCAATAAGAAATGCTTGACTTAGTTTTCCTTACAGCAGATGGCAATGTTGAAACAGCATTTCTTTACATTTAAGACACAAGCCTGTATTTTACATTTATATTTACAAATGCCATAATTATGTATCAAATTCTATTTGACTAGGCTGGCAGCCTTCACCCTTCTCTACCAGTCTTCACAGCCTGTACATTTGTTAAGACGACATTGAAGCCAACTGTTTTCCATGCAATCTATTGATTTTTAAACAAATCACCTATTGATTTAAACAAATCGCTCCTCTGATGTTTGCTTGTACTTGGAGGAAACTGTCATTTGTTTTAATTATTTTACCTTCAGTAAAAGTATTTCATTTTATAACTTCACGACTGTGCATACATTTTTTTTGGAGGGGGTGGGGGTTCTATAATCCTGGACCAAGTAGCCTCAGGATGTCCCTATATAGATGCAGTCATAGGTGTACATATGTGTTCATATTTTCTGTATACTGTGATTACTACACAATGAAGCAGATGTACAACATTTCAAAAGTTATGTATTTGCATAATATGTGAATTAAGTAGCACTTTATTTCTAGGTAGGAAAAAAGAGGCTCATATAATCAACATCTAGATTTTTATAAGACAGTATTATGGCTGGAATTTTATATCATATACTTGCTAATCGAATTACTACAAGACCTAGAGAGATACTTACTTCAAAACACTATTACACTTCTTGAAATCCTTACAGATGACTAGGATGGAGAACAATTGTTAGTTGTTTTGTGAACAAATATATAACGTGTTTAATGAGGTGGACTACATAGACTAGTACTGACTCCTTGTATATTTCTGAATTCAGTCAGGTTTCCTAGAGCTGCGTATTAATTAGAGTTGTTTTTTTTTTTTTATAAGGTGTACAAGGCTGTTCATATCAGTTGTTGGGACTGACACTTGCAAGGTTTCCAAAACTAACTGCTTGGCATGGATGTTTCTGTCGACCCTCAAGGACCCTCTATGAAGGTTATTTTAGAATTACAGCCTGAACATTTTAATAAAGAAGGTAAGAAGAATCTGGTGGGGTCTTCCTGACCAAGTGCTGTGAAGCTTGTGAAGTATATAGCAGTAGTGGTCATATAAGAGCCTGTCCTGACAAAAGTTAGATTTCTGAATGGGACTTCAGTAACCTTGGATCAGGAGTGAACTCAGGAAGCTGGATAGTCTGACACAGCATGGTAGGAGGATTAATGGAATATTTCACCTCAACTGCTGTGCTTTCCTGAGGACATCCATTGGGAAAGTGTTCAAGAATGGGGAGGAGCTTTAATAGACGCTAGGTCTGCCACGTGTCAGACCCTTAAATCCTGAAGAAGCATTGCAAGTTCTGCCTCCATTAACTGGGGAGAGATTTATAATGATAATCATTGATCCACATTCTCCTTCATCTTGCCATAGGGTTGGGGTGAGATTTATAATGATAATCAATGATCTGCATTCTCCATCACCCTGCGTTAGGGTTGGGGTAAGGTTTATAATGATAATCCGTGATTCACATTCCCTATCATGCTGCCTTAGGGTTGGGGTGAGATTTGTAAGGATAATCAATGATCTGCATTCTCTATCACCCTGCGTTAGGGTTGGGGTAAGGTTTATAATGATAATCAGTGATCCACATTCCCCATCATGCTGCCTTAGGGTCGGGGTACTCTTCGTTAGTATTTGGGACAGCAGGCCTGTGCCTCCAGTGGTAGGCAAAGGCTGGACAATTACACCATAAGAAATCTGAAGGAGACTTTCAGTGGTCAAAGCAGACAGTTGTACACAAAACTGAAATAAGTAAACGACAACGAAAAACATAATTTAAGCATCTTACAAGTTTTAGCATGGAAAGCTTCAATTAGGCTTCGAAGTTTTGTAATGTACTTCACTCAGTGACTGCAAAAAGTGAGGACTTAAGTTCTGTGTTTGTTTCCTTCCTTCTTTCCTCCCTTCCTCCCCCCATCCAGCTTGACATACCACTTTTGAATTTGTTTCCTCTGTTTAGGTGTTCATCCACAGATAAAATGCTGACTTATTGTATTATGATTTAGTTATTAAAAATAAAACAACAGTTTCGATGGTGCTAGTCGTGAACTTGTCTGTGCATACTGCAGGCTTCCTAATGTGAAGGCCTGTAGGACTGCCAAAACGTGATGTAATAAATGCATTGGCGACCGAAAATCTCTTTATGACAGCCAACATGCAGCAGCTTGATACAACCAGTACGTAACAGCTTGGTACCTCCAGTACTGCCTTGCTGCTTGTTGTATATAATTAAGATAAAGTACGGTATGGCTCCACACATCATAATATAGGTGTTGGTGGAAGATGGTGAGGTGGTTACAGTAAGGAAAGCTGCTGTCTATTATCTGTCATTAGCACAGGATCTGGCCTTTTGAGTTATTTTCAGACCAGTGAACATTAAGAGAAAATACGGTACTTACATATTATCGCAACCGTGTTGGAAACAACATGCAATTAACAGGTTGCTAAGCTTTCTGGCTGAAGTCGCTGGTAAGCTCTCAACATTTTGGACATTTGCTCCAACCATATTACAAGAAATATTGTTCTACAATTTGGATACGGACTTTATATACCTGGAAAACTAATGGAAATAACAGCTTTTTGTATTAGCATGCATTTTCAGGAGTATATAAGTCCGTAACTGAAATATGTGTCATTATTTAATGACTGAAATCCTCAGCGATTTGCCGGAAAACCACAAATTTTATGAAGTGCAGACCAAAATATGAAGTGAAAATCTAGACAGTCGACAGGTATACTATATGTGAGTGCCAACAATTATACCAGTTTAGAGGCATTTACCTCGTTGTGAAGAGCAATCCTTATTCTGAGACTCAGTATAGTCCGTTCCCCCCGAAAGGGTTTATGCACAAATTCATTAAGAATTTTATCAAATACCCATAATTAATATGACCCAGTATTTACTCATCAAAACTACTCATTTAAAATATGAATAAATGGTTAACAACTTGCTAAGCTTCTGGGCTGAAGTAGCTGGTGAGAATTCCACGTTTTGCCTATTTGCTCCAACCATATTACAAGATGTAGTGTTGTACATTTTGGAGACAGAAGGTAGAAAGTTATGATCGTGACATTCATTGTACTTGCAATAAAAGGACATTAATATTTCAATGCCACTAGATCTGCTTACAATTTGAGACTGGTACTTGTGGGGGGCTTCATACCTCACAACTATCCAGATTTTCGCAGAACGTTTAGATATTTTTGCGTCATATTTTTGGTCTGAACTTTAGATTTATACCCCCATTTTTTTATCGATATTTTCTCTTTAACAAGCAGTTTTACACAGGCAAAAGTTTTTTAAACTTCTGTTTCACTGTGTTTATGACTACAAATGTTGGTATTTATGTTTTTGGCGACCTGTTAATTGCATTTTGTACAAGAGGGACTTGTTTGTAATGTGGTTGCAATAATACACAAGTACCGAAAATACCAAGTACTGTACAGGCTTCACACACTTTAATGCACATATCAGTAATGAGTGGGGACATACTATCTAGAGTGACCAATGACGCATTCGGTCTATCCATTCATACAGTGCAGGTAGCAGTACTGCTGGGAAATGAAGTTCCTGTTCTGCCACAGAAATGCATGGACAGTAGATGCAGAACTGTATAATGAACCCTTTTGTTTATTTCTAGATTTAAACATATCTTAGGGTTCCACATGCCTTGCTAGTAATTTGTGCTAGTGAAAGGTAAGAGTCAAAATGTTGCAGACTGAGTTTTTCTAGATACAGAGTAAGGGTCTTTAAACTGATCGATTATCCTCTGAAGGCAAGGGTGGAAAAGGTCTGGGGTCATAAGCCATGTACTTATTCATAAACACAGGTACAGTGAATGCATGTACCTGGATTCTTTCATGACTTAGTGCTGGTGAAAAGTGAAGGATTGCAAATTCTGCAGTTCGAGTTCCTCTGTTCAGGTACAAGGAAACCTTCACTGTGACATGTTTCACATTGTTGAACTCTGAGGATTTGCAGTACTAGAGAGCAATTTGTTGTCTTCCTTCTATCCAAAGAGAAGTACCAGTATAAGTGTGATGGGGTTGTTTTAATCTGCTCTCCAAAACTTGATTCTTTTTCTGGTTCCCATGCTTTGCTCTGCAGTGCCAGTCTTCCCTCTACAAGAAGAAGAACTCTTGGCTATTGGAGTTGGATTGCCCCTCAAATTTAGTAGAAATGGGTTTGAGATGGTCACCACAGTGCAGTATGGCTGCATTTTTCCTTATGTGACTAAATGGCCAAGGAGGAGAGCATGTAGTAATATGGCATGTATGGTGAGGCATCTGCCAGTCCCTAGTGTGTGTTACTGAATCGCCATATTTTTGTTACACCCACTGCCAATTTCTACCTTAAAGTGACAAAATGCTGTCAGCCACTCAGATATACCCCCCAGATGACCCTCTAGAGTCACTAGTCGATGCTCAGTTGTCTCTGTACCAAATGGATGGCAGTAACAGAAATGTAATAACTAGAGATGTAACATACAAAATGGTAACTGTTTATTTTTTTCATGTGTAGGTTGGTCAAAAACATGTTTTCCACCATGACCAAGATCAAAAGCCTTGTATAATACATGTTTAATACATTTAGATATATAAAAATTTGAACTTTGAGTTAGCATTCTGTGAAAAGTGAATAGCATTTAAACAAAAAAGTGAAGTACTTGTTTTGGTAAAGGTACGTACTTGAAAATATAAGGATAAACATAATGATATTTACATAAGGAAAAAAACTTTTTACAGACCATTTTTGAGCATTTTAAATTATATTGTTGATATAACCTGCAGGCCACCTACAAAGTACATGATTAATGTAATGATTTAAATCTTTCTCTAATGTAACGATTCAACAGTTTTTTTATTCTGGTAAAAACCTCTAAAATAATAAATTGATTTCAGTGGAAAAGCATCTTCATCAGTATAAATCTAAAGCACAGAAAAAATCTTAATTGTCTCTTAAATATTATAAAATTTGGTGCCATGCATGCCGTCAGTATTTCAAACAATATAGGTACAAATCCATTTTACATACTTAATATCCCCAATAACCTTACAATATTTAAATTCCCATCCTGTAAAAAATACATACATTAAATAATCAATGAATTTATATTGAAGACACTTATCAAAACTTCATCCTACGTATATTAAGATAGCACTCAATCGTTATGTCTTAGCTGGCACAATTTTTAAGTATTTTCATTAAGCCCCAACTGAACTATCCACTTTTGTAGTTTGATGGATAAATAATCTTTTTACTCCATTTCTTTATTCACAATCATACAATATCTATAAACATAGGTTGATCTGTTTTATATTTCAATGTGTGAAAAGTTACTATCTGCTTTTAAAATATGCCAATTTTTTGTTCATTCTCTTATAAAATTACCATCATTACCAAAAGTAGTAAAAACTTATGAGTTTACTTTTTTTATCTTTACATCTAAGTAACCCAGCTCTACCTTTCTCATTAGCCTTATCATGAGCTACCCTAATATCACCTGGGTTATAACATGCAGCTCAGACCTCGGAATATGTAGCATCTTCACTTTCTTCTGAAAAGTTATTTTTATTCTCAAAAAAGTGAGATCTTGGTATGTTACAGATAGTATGTCCTAGATGATAGTCGGTTGTCTACAGTAAATTCTGATTAAATGCTTTTGTAAATAACCTAGTTTGCAGTGTGGTTGCCTGCAGATAAAAATTCTTACAAATGTTTTTTCAAATAACATAGCTTCCAGTGTACAATAACTTAGAGATATATCTAACAAAAAAGACAAAATCTGTTATCTAGAAATCGATAGTGAATTCATATACAAAGAAAAGTGAATATGCTAAATGTTCCAAGGAGCTGAGATACAGATTTTTGTTTAGAGGTTATAACCTGGCTGATATTAGGATAGTTCATGATTAACACTACTGAGAAAGGATAGACTTTGGTTAGTTATGTAAAAAAAAGACTCAAGTTACCATAAAAGAAGTTCAAAGTATCCAGTACTTGAATAGGAAATCAAACTGAACCAAAAATGCCACAAATTAGTCAACAAAAGTTAAATTTATTTAGTTCTTTCATCCACTTTAACAGTGGTGCTTTTGGTCCAAACTGTTATAAGTTACCATTTGTTACTACCTTTGTAATGGTGGTAATTTTTTTTAAAGAAGTTATGATTAAAATGTTGGCATACCTTAAAAGCGGATGGTAATCTTTCAGACTTGGTATCTGTGAAGTGTAAAGTTACATATAGGCAGTCCAGAACTATTGTCAGTATTGCACAATATTTAAGTGAATATAAAAAGAAACACCCTAGAGTGGATATATGTCTTCTTTTAGATAAAACCACTTTTAGGGGTTCTGTATCTTGTGTGGGTTGTTCCTTTTCTAAATATATGATTAAAAAGTAAGGAATTTAAATCAGCTGATACCTCAAAAATGATCAAATTAATTTTTTCAATAACTTGTAGAAGTCTTGGTGTGAATTATTTGGCACTATATTAAAATCAGCTTATACCACTAAAATGATCAAATTGTTTTTTCAATTACTGAGTAGCATACT
>NC_056750.1:112017101-112030454 GCF_019279795.1 Protopterus annectens | reverse complement strand
GCTTTAAGTAATCCTCAGAGGTCCCATTGTGAACTATCCGCCACTGTATTGCCATAATAACACAGCCGGTACATGTATAACCTATTTATTCATGACAGGATGTTCTTTATGAGTGGGAACGCCATACTTTAAGCATGCTATGACCTTCCTAGTTGACGTTGTTGGAGTGCCATTAATATGTGTTCCACAGGCCGCCCGTATGTTCCGCGGAGTGGAAGCGGGTGATCCCCATACACTTGCTAGCAGCTTGGTTGCTGTGTACGCCGGATTCGCACGGCTGGATGGATGTCTATGGAGTGTGTCTACTGTTGTTTCCAGCTGTATTTCCTGTGTTATGCCTTGCTACAGCTGTGTTATTTCACCAGGTTTGCTATTCTGGGTGCCATCTTGTCCGTACATTTGTCCAGCCTTGGGAAATGCCTACTGGACACTGGTGTATGGCTGTACCCATTTCACACCTGCATGTTGCATTCTCCGGTGGATGATTGCCATTATTGGTGGGGGGTAAGCCATGTTCTGTACCCACATCCCTCCCACGGGGCGGGACAATGGATCCTCTGCCAATCATCTCCGACACCCATTTCTGCATACCCAAGATGCCATGGCTGCAACCCTCGACAGTAGCCATTGCAAATCCTCCATGTGTGCGCGAATGGGATGTGGGCACATGTGTGGACTCGACAATCTGTGGATGTCTGTGCATATGTCCCTCATTTCATGGACAGGTGCCATCAACCTTGAACACGCTGGCGGTGCATTTCTGCTGCTGTGCCGTAGTCACGGCTGTAGTTCATCTGGGTCTCCTCGCAAAAGGAGAAATTTTTGGGTCCTACAATGGACACAAATGTGCATATGTAAAATGTAGAACATGTTGGACTGTGTCCATCTGGCCAGTGGTTGTGACCGCTGCTGTATGTTCCCCAATCGCGGATGTGTGTTTGACTACACATATTATGTTGTGCTATGAAACCCGTGTCCTACTACGATTAACCCAAATGGTAATGATGTCATGCTGCAGGTTGGCAACTGCTTTAAGTAATCCTCAAAAGGCCCAGTAGGACGTATACGCCACTGTATTGTCAATATAACACAGCCGGAACATGTATACCCTATTTATTCATTTAAGGATGTTCGTTATATGCGGGAACGCCAGTGTTGAAACATCCTATGACCTTCCTAGTTGAAGTTGTTTGTGTGCCATTAGTATATGTTCCACAGGTCGCCCATTTGTTCCGCAGTATGGAAGCGAGTGATCCTCATGTTGTTGATGGCAGATCCAGTGCCATGTACGCCGGTATTCGCACGGCAGTCTGTCTTTGTATGGGGAGTGTCTACTGTAGTCCCTATCTGTATTTCCTGTGTTATGCCTTACTGCAGCTGTGTAATTCCATCAGGTTTCCAGTTATAGGTGCCATCTCGGTCGTACACTTGTCCATCCATGGGAATTGCCTACTGGACACTGATATAGGGCTGTACAACACTCACACCTGCTTTTACCATTATCCGGTGGATGCTTTGCATCATTAGTGGGGAGTAAGGCACGTGCTATACCCGCATCCCTCCCACGGGGCGTGACAACGGATTATCTGCCAAACAACACCGAGCCCCATATTTGCATACCCAGGATCCCATAGCTGCAACCCTCCACGGTACCCATTACACATCCTTCATGTGTGCGGGACTGGGATGTGGACGCACTTCTATGGACACGACAATCTGGGGATTTCTGTTCATATGTCCTGCATTTCATGGACAGTTGTCCCCAACGTTAAACACGCTGGTGGTGCATATGTCTAGCGGTGCCGTAGTCACGGTATGTACTCGGATTGGCTTTTTCTGGCGCATACTGGCAAAACAGTCAGAATTTTTGGAGTCCTACAATGGACACCGATGTGCATTTGTAAAGTGTAGAACGTGTTTGACTGTTCCCATCTGGCCAGTGGTATTGACTGCCGCTGTATGTTCCCCAGTCGTGAATGTCTGCTTGACTACCCATCGTTTGTATGACATGGCCTATCTATATCCACGTGCTAGTATGCGTAAATACAGCAAACCTTGCGTCCTGCCCATCTTCATAAACAACATTATGGAACATATATCGGCTGAAACAGACACCGTCAAATACGATAGACTCCACAGTGAAAGGATACTGAGCTGTCTCAACTACTAACATGGGGCACCGTCGGAGTACGGATGTCATGACATAGCCGTCCCTAATTCACTTCCTTCAGGGTCGGTTTAAAGCGAATTAATCAATAAACCTGCTCATAGTTAGGTGGACAGTGCTCCAAGTCTTGATTATAACGTGACATATACATATCAGTGTTGCATGCCTTACTTCATGGAAACAATAATACGGCGACAATGTGTTAATATATCTACAATATTGGTAAATACAATCAGTATCCGGACACATAGTTGATAATTGGTGAGAGTGCACCTTAGGATGTAGTGTGTTGATCAGGTTATTGTATATCGATGTGTATATTAGTAGCATTACGATGACAAAGCATGGAATCAATAGGTACTATTTAAGCATATATTTCACAATTATGAATGTAGCGTGTGGAGGAGACATCCGTAACCTTCCCTGGTTCCACTGGATCACACACGCACACGTACACTCGCATGTCCGGATTGTGTGTTACGCGCACGCGCACATGCATATCCGTATTCCGTTTATATATGTTTACAGTGTCTGTGTGGTTACGTGTTTTGCGTTACTTGTGACTATTCCGGTAACATATGTCTGATCCGGTTGACGGGCGTGTGCAGAAAGCACTTACAGCTTTATATATGTAGCGGTCTTTGCAGCATGGTCGCTTTACGTACCGTGCACATCTATATGTTCTATAGTCATGATTCCAACCTGACTGCAGTCACGTTTGACACCTACTGTGACCAGTGCACGTTAGCTGTTCGTTGTCATTAATATGCATACCCGTGGTACCTATGTACATTTACATATCACCCCCCCCGCACACACGCACGTCACAGGCATCCATTCCCCTGCTGGGAAAGGTGCGGTACTGCATGTTGAACATTCTTAATTCCCCCTCGCTCATGGCCCAGGATGCATATGTCGTCACCACAGGGCTGTTCAGATGACAGCTGCTTATATCCCATATGCATACAGGCCTTCGATTGTCAGGGTGTTGCTGTGGTGCTTTGGGTTTGGTCTTGTCCGCCCACTGTACGGGACCGCCCTGACCCTGTACGAATGTTAGATGAGTCACATGGGCACGTTTTGTCCGTGTCCATGGTACTATGTCACGGCCCCCCCCCCAATTAGTCTTAACCGTGTGTGCCGAATGTCCGGTGTATCCGTTGTAGATCTCGTTATACTAATTGCACACGGTCTGATCGAACTAACCTACTGCCATTACTAACCCTCCGTATGTATGGGCTGTGTCGCAATATTACAAGGGTTTAACATTGCGTGGCGACGTTCACTGAGCCACAGACATGTCCGTTGCGTTTGGCCCGTTGCGCTGTGCTACACACATTTAACATGGCGTAACAGGTTGAACAGCTCAGACACGAGGACATCGGGTTGTCCGTCGTTGTCTATTATTGAATGTCTCTGTGGAGTTTGTTTCACAAAGCGACACATTGTCGGCATTGTTAGCGGACATCTCGCGCGAATGCGTCCGCACCGGCGGGTGGCGTATGTCTGCCTTTGGCGGCGAACAGGCATTATGCTGTGCCATTCTGTCTGGGGATATATGGTTTCCTTCCTTACGTAGATGATGTGCCATACTAGCAATGACCCTAGCGATGACCCGCGTCTAGGTGTGGGTACTGCTGTATTACCCACGAGAAGAGTGGCCTTAGGGTAAGTGGTGACCTAGGCAGAGGTTGCCACCGATCGTCACCCGCTACCCCCCTCCTGGTCTACCTACACCAATTAGTGTCTGTAAAGGTGCGAGTATAGCAACACCCTAGGCGGCTACCTACTTGGCCTATGCCTAAGGCCGGCTATGTGTGTGGTCCCTTGGGCATCGGACTCGGGAGCGTGGCACGTCTGCCGTTGGTATGTCCAGCATTACCCACATCCAGCCCCAAGGCAGTTAACACAACATCCATGGGTCCACATGGTGTCCCAGCTGTGCACTCCGGGAACTCTATGGGGAATTTAACCCACACTTCGGACAGCTGTGTAATCCTAGCCTCACCTCAGGATACGTACCTGAGTAGTAGCACAGGGCGACTGTAGTCACACTCCACATAGATGGTGCCTCCACTGACCCTGGGTATTACCATACCATTAGTTTGACAAGCCTTATCTGCAAAGCCATGGAGATGGATCATAATGGGACACATAGATGAGGACATAGGGGTCCCGCATACTTTGGATACAACCCAGTTTAGCTTGGTCATAGTCAGATCATGCCCTTTACACGTGTTTCACTTTGTAGAATCAGTCACCAAGGCCATTGCTGAGGGTAAACCAGTCCATACAGCCTACCTCAACCCGGCAGAGGCCGTCGACACAATACCCCCCTCGGGTATACTTGATAAACCCGTCATCTTGAATATAAGTCCATACATCGCCCTATGGGTTGCAAACGGGCTAGGTCACAGAACACACATGGCCATAGTTGCTGGCGCCATGTCATACTCACAGCCAGTCACAGGTGGTGTCCCATGGGGCTCAGTCCTGGGTCCACTATTTCCAGCATCTACGTTTCCAATGTACACGCACACAGGGGTTATGGGTGACAATGTTTGCATCGACTGCAAACCGGATGCCAAGGTCAGACACACATCTGACACAGATATCCTTCAGGAGTGCCTCACAGATGTGGATAAGTGGTACCAGAGACATGTCCTACAGCTAAATGCCAGGAAATGCATAGGCATACCCTTCGGGATGAACAAGGTTACCCGAGCTACCATATAGGTGGCAGTCCACTGAACACGGAGGGGTTACCAGTGATCTGGGGACACGTGTTGTTGTTAACCGTTCGTTAGACACACATGTTGCTAACATAGTTGGGTAGACCTTCCACATTGGCCACATCATCATGAAGGGATTCACATCTAGATCAGGGAGGTCATTGTCCCCTTGTACTCATCACTCAATAGACCTATGATTGGGTACAATGCCCGTTCAGAATGTATCTGACCCAACACCTGCAGCAGCTGGAATGGCACCAACAGTTCTTCGACAAGCGGATGCAGGGTCTCAGGTATATGTGTTATACTGACCGACTGAAAGGATTCCAGCCGTATACAGTTGCATACCACTTGCCCAGAGGTGACCCGTGCCTGGCATGCACGGCTAGGTCGAACCCAGATCTGATGACTATGCTTCACGTAAATAAGGTAGATCCTCAGAACCACAAGGGCAGCTGGCGTACACCTTGACACTGTCATTAATCGAGCGTGTTGTTGGGACGGATTCACCACCCAGACACTCACTATGCTGTGGAGCGACATCCCAGTACATGTGAGGGCAAGCACCTCGCTGGCCTTCTGTTAGTATTTACACATGGATGTCTGCATTGATTTCTTTCTGTAACCTTGTAAATGAATGTTACATTAGCACATTGTGAATCTTTACATTTCGTTGGTCTATTTTACAGTACTCATATTCATACGGTTTATGTGTATATATTATGGTTCATTCATATTACTAGGTGTCTGCAGTTCTGTTAATATATTGGCACAATCCGTAGGACATATACATGTAGCTTACACAGTCAGACATTTGGAAAACATTTTATGTTGGTTCATGTTTCATATATGTACATATATTTCCATTTTCCGATGAATACTGTACCTTTCGAGCAATGTCTGTTGTCCTCACTGTGTGGGATGTGTAACCCAAGTAAGGTTTGTTCGCTTGTCTGCCTTTAAGGCATGTAATTAGTACCTAGCACATCTAATGTACCAACCAATTAATGCTTGTAAATTTAGTAGGTTGGACTACATTGTATGTAGTCTGAATAAGTCTGCTTATGAAGCAGGCGAAGTGTGCTCAATACACTATGGTGACTGCCTTTAATTCTTGGTGTGCTCTGGTTGGTCACTGGCGGTCCCTACAGTACCTCGTCTTTGCTTTGGACTTCATCGGCTGGTTGTCTGTGTTTCTTGTATGGAGAATGTCAACTGTAGTCCCTATGTGTATGAGTTGTGTAATGCTTTACTACGGCAGTGTAATTCCACGGGGTTTGCATTTATGTGTGCCATCTTAGTCATACGCTTGTCCATCCATGTGAATTGCCTACTATACACTGGTATGGGGCTGTACACATTTCACACCTGCATTTTGCATTCCCGGAGTATGGTGTGCATTATTAGCGGAGAGTGGCGCATGTGCTACGCACGTCCCTCCCACGGGGCGGGACAAAGGATTGCCTCTTGAAACAACACAGAGGCCTGATTCTACATACCCAGACTCCCTTGACTGCAACAGTGGACAGTACCCATTACACATCCTTCATGTGTGCTGCAGTGTGATGTGGCCGCAGCTGTATGGACCCGATACCCTGGGTATTTCTGTGCATGTGTGCTGCAGTTCATGGACAGCTATCATCAACATTGAACACGCTTGCGTGCCTATGTGTACCTGTGGCGTGGTGGCGACAATTAGATCACATGAGTAATGCAGGAAGCTAGCAGGCATGCTCTGAACAGAATTTTTGGGTCCTACAATGGACACCGATGTGCATTGTCAAGTTAGATGTTGCTGGACTGTGTCCACCTGCCCAGTGCTTTTCACTGCTGGTGTATGTTCCCCAATCGCGGATGTCTGTTTGACTACCCATTCCACATGGTGCTACATAACCGGCTGCGTTAGTACTGTGAACAAATGACATACATCCAAAGATGGTGGTTACCAACTGCTTCATATAAACCTCAGACATCCCAATGGGACATATCCGTCACTATATTTCCAATATAACACCACCAGAACATGTTGCTTACCTATGCATTCATGTAACCATGTTGTCTTCGTAGGTGGGAATGCCATAGTTTACACATCCTACGTGACGTTGTGTGTGTGCCATTAGTATGTGTTCCACAGGTCGCACATCTGTTCCGCTGTATGGTAGCGGGTGCTCCTCAGTCTGTTGCTGGCAGATTGAGTGCTGTGTACGCCGGTGTTGGCACGAGAGTCCGGCTCTGTATGTGGAATGTCAACTGTGGTCCCTATGTGTATTTCCTGTGTCATGCCTTACATGGCTATGTCATTTCCCGGGTTTGCAGTTGTGGGTGCCATCCTGGCCATACGGGTGTCCATCCATGACAATTGCCTACTGGACACTAGTATAGGGCTGTACACATTCCACACCTACATTTAGCATTCTCCGGAGTATGTTTTGCATTATTAGCGGGAAGTAAGGCAGGTGCTACGCACACATCCCTCCCACAGGGCGGGAGGAAGGATTGCCTGCGAAACAACACCGAGCACAGAGTCTACATACCCAGAATCCCTTGACCGCGACAATTGACAGTACCCATTACACATCCGTCCTGTGTGCGGAAGTGTGATGTGGATGCAGTGCTATGGACCCGGTACCCTGTGTAATTCTGTGCATCTGTGCTGCATTACATGGACAGCTATCAGCAACATTAAACACGTTTGCGGTGCATATGTGTACCTGTGACATCAATGAGTTCACTTAAGTGTTGAAAGAATGCGGCATTCCTGTCTTTAGACAAATTTTGGGTCCTACATTGGACACCACTGTGCATATGTAAAGTGTAGAGCTTGTCGGACTGTGTCCTTGTGAGAAGTGGGTTTCACTGAGACTGTGTGTTCAGGAATCGCGGATGTCTGTTGGACTACCCATTCCACATGGTGCTACATAACCAGGTGATGTAGTACTGTGGACAAATTACATACATCCAACGATGCTGGTTAGCAAATACTCAATTTAAACCGCAGACGTCCCAATGGGACATATCCATCACTGTATTTCCACTATAACACCACCAGAACATGTTGCTTACCTATGCATTCATTTAACCATGTTGTCTTCATAGGTGGGAAAGCCATAGTTTACATATCCTACTTGACGTTGTGTGTGTGCCATTAGTATGTGTTCCACAGGTCGCACATCTGTTACGCTTGCGGTAGCGGGTGCTCCTCAGTCTGTTGCTGGCAGATTGAGTGCTGTGTACGCCGGTGTTGGCACGACGGTCCTGCTTTGTATGTGGAATGTCAACTGTAGTCCCTATGTGTATTTCCTGTGTTATGCCTTCCTGCGGCTATGTCATTTACCCGTGTCTGCAGTTGTGGGTGCCATTCTGGCCATACGGGTGTCCATCCATGACAATTGCCTACTGGACACTACTATAGGGCTGTACACATTCCACACCTACATTTAGCATTCTCCGGAGTATGGTTTGCATTATTAGCGGAGAGTAAGGCAGGTGCTACGCGGAAATCCCTCCCACAGGGCGGGTAGAATGATTGCCTGCGAAACAACACCGAGCACAGAGTCTACATACCCAGAATCCCTTGACCGCAACAATTGCCAGTACCCATTACACATCCGTCATGTGTGCGGAAGTGTGATGTGGATGCAGTTCTATGGACCCGGTACCCTGGGTATTTCTGTGCATCTGTGCTGCATTACATGGAGAGCTATCAGCAACATTAAACACGCTTGCGGTGCATATGTGTACCTGTGACTACAATGAGTTCCGTTAGGTGATTAAAGAAGGCGGAAGAGCTGTCTTTAGACAAATTTTTGGGTCCTACAATGGACACCACTGTGCATATGTAAAGTGTAGAGCTTGACGGACTGTGTCCTTGTGAGCATTGGATTTCACTGATACTGTGTGTTCAGGTATCGCGGATGTCTGTTTGACTACCCATTCCACATGGTGCTACATAACCAGCTGATTTAGTACTGTGAACAATTGACATACATCCAAAGATGCTGGTTACCAACTGCTTCATATAAACCGCAGACATCCCACTGGGACATATCCGTCACTGTATTTCCAATATAACACCACCGGAACATGTTGCTTACCTATGCATTCATTTAACCATGTTGTCTTCATAGGTGGGAATGCCATAGCTTACATATCCTACTTGACGTTGTGTGTGTGCCATTAGTCTGTGTTCCACAGGTCGTACATGTGTTCCGCTGTACGGTAGCGGGTGCTCCTCAGTCTGTTGCTGGCAGACTGAGTGCTGTCTTGCCCGGTGTTGGCACGAGTCCGGCTCTGTATGTGGAATGTCAACTGTGGTCCCTATGTGTATTTCCTGTGTCATGCCTTACAGCGCTATGTCATTTACCGGGTTTGCAGTTGTGGGTGCCATCCTGGCCATACGGGTGTCCATCCATGACAATTGCCTACTGGACACTAGTATAGGGCTGTACACATTCCACACCTACATTTAGCATTCTCCGGAGTATGTTTTGCATTATTAGCGGGGAGTAAGGCAGGTGCTACGCAGTCATCCCTCCCACAGGGCGGGAGGAAGGATTGCCTGCGAAACAACACCGAGCACAGTGTCTACATACCCAGAATCCCTTGACTGCAACAATTGACAGTACCCATTACACATCCGTCATGTGTGCGGAGGTGTGATGTGGATGCAGTGCTATGGACCCGGTACCCTGTGTAATTCTGTGCATCTGTGCTGCATTACATGGACAGCTATCAGCAACATTAAACACGTTTGCGGTGCATATGTGTACCTGTGCCGTCAATGAGTTCAGATGCGCATTGAAATAAGACATAATTTGGTTCTTTCCACAATTTTTGGGTCCTACAATGGACACCACTGTGCATATGTAAAGTGTAGAGCTTGTCGGGCTGTGTCCTTGTGAGCAGTGGGTTTCACTGATGCTGTGTGTTCAGCAATTGTGTATGTGTGCTTGACTACCCATACTGTGTTGTGCTACAGGAAACATGTGTTCCGACACCAGAAACCAATGCTATACATCCATTGTTGCAGGTTAACAACCACTTTCATACCATACCCAGAGGTCACGATTGGGAGGTATTGCCACTTTATTATCGGAACAACACCCCCAGACTGTGTACATCATGGGAACTTTAGGCCAGTCTTACCGGCCATTTCCAATTGTAATTGGCAGACACATGTCAATACATGTATGATGACACATATTGTCATGCAGAAGTTGATCTATGTTATTTGGACATTGGCTTCTGCTTTTGGCATCCGTTGCTGTGAGTGTTGCCAGTTAACATACACATTGCTTGCTCAGAGGCAGACTACACACTACTGCGCAGTACTGTGGTCTCCTTTAAGGACCCTGAGCCAGTGGTCAATGGTACAGCAGCCACTGCATCAATCACATTTGCCATCTACCAGTACCTACAGGACTGCATGTACCAGGCATTCACTTACCCAACTGTGGTTCATTGTACCAATGCCAAGCGTCCAGTGTGGTGTACCCCAGCCATACACATGATGTACAACACGAGGAGGTGGCTACTACAGGGTGGAGCAGACACCTTGTGAGGTGTGACACCCTTGGTCATCATATGTGTAGAGTTACACAATGTCATGGGATTGTCCAGGGCACATTCCACAGATATACCTACATGGACCTGGCTGACAATCATACCACCTTCAGTTGCTATGCTCGACACCTGTGAGGTCACTACCACATATGCTCTGACTGGGTTCACATAGAGGTGGGGTTTACTCAACATACACACATTGCCGACATACAGGCTGACAGGTCCAGTGAGGACATCTCCACACCCTCCACCACACATGTGGAGATGTCTGTACCAGCGGTTTGTGGTCACCAAATGTTCTGTGACACACAGGTGGGACATGCTCTCTCCAGGGTAGTGTGAATAGCATCCATGAGACCAGATGGTGAGCCCGCTGTGTACTCCACTATCTCATTTGGGATTAGGACCCACAGTTAGGACAGCTATTTCTTTATAGCCTCACCTCAGGTAGGGTGCCCAGGTTGTATCGCATGACAACTGTATTCCCACATCACAGGGCCAATGCCTCCACTGAGGCTGGTTATTACTGTCCCAGTACCCTGAGGAGACCTATTTGCATAGACATGGGGTGGGATCATACTGCGGTTCGTACATGACTGCATAGGGGACATACATACTTCGCATCCCACACGGTTTGTCTTGTTCAGGGCGGTTCATGCCTTTAAGACATGGTTGACATTTTCGGGACGGTCACCCAGCCCATTGCTGGGGGTGTTGCAGTCCATACAGCCTACCTCGTCCTGGCAAAGGGCTTCATAACATTACCCCCCTCAGGTAACGTTAATGAAACCATTGGCTGGGATGTGAACATGTACATCACAGAATGTGTTGTAAACTGTCTATGTGACACAACCCACATGGTCATAGTTGCTGGCTGCATGTCAGACCAACTGCCTGTCACAGGTGGTGTCCCATGTTGCCATTCCGTGGGTGCACCCTGTCATACATCTACATTTCCACGGTACAGGCACACACAGCGGTGTTATGGGTAACATTGTTTGTAGATGCTTGCAGAACAGATGCCATACTGGGACAGACATCTGACACAGATATCCTTCGAGGGGCCTCCCGGATATGCATATCTGCTGTCAGGGACATGTCCCACAGCTAACTGGTACATAATGCAAAGTCATACCTGTCGAGGGTAGTAGGTCACCCTGTACAACGTATAGGTGGCTGTCCACACAGCACAGGGGTGACTACCAGGGATCAGGGGACAGGGTTTGTCGGTCGCCTTTCATTCAACACACACATTGCTATCGTGGTTCTGTGGGACTTCTACATTGACCACCTGTATGTGCAGGGAGTCACATCTGACTTCACAGCCCGACACGTACACACGGTCACTATATAGCATAGAACTTCACTTATTTGCCTAAGTATGAGCTTATTGTTGTGGCAGTTTGGTAGCTTATTCTGTTTCTTGGGACATTTAGGTATTTCAGTTACGGAAATAACCGATTCAGGCTACAATTACATTAGATACGGGAAATCATTATGACCTACACTCTTCGCACACTTCCCGTTTTTAATGCTTTATTTCGGAACACGTATGCCAATACAGGGACTGCCCCTCGCAAACTGGGACGGTTGGTGACCTTAGTCGCTACTCCTATGTCGGTGCGGCGTGCTGACATGCTGCTGTACACCTTCTCTGACTATGCACACTCACAGTACATTGCTGTACGGACACGGTATTACGCGTATCCTTTGTTCCTTGGACAGGTACATTTCGGGCTGCGTGGGTTTTATTTGCTTCTCTGTTTAGTTGGGACGGGTACTTTGTTGCATACTCTGCGGACATTTCATTCTGCGCGGGCCATGGCTGCAGCCATTTCTATTCTGGGCGGACTATGGCAGACAGCACGTTAGGTTGCTCTTCGCCTGCCTGCTTAAACACGCCTACTGACGCATCCTACTTGGGCTCGCTCACGTACACTACGCACATGCCTGTGGTTACGGTGCACTCTCATTAATATGCATATGGCGCTACTGCGCCGGCTATGCAATGCACCGCCGGCGCAAGCCTTACGCCGGCCTTGCGCCGAGCTTCGTGAATCCCGGGGTCAGTCTTTTTTCCTCTGAAACAGGAGAGTCCATCTACGTCATTCACAAATAGATCAAGAGGCAGGATCTTCTACTTCTGGTAACTGTGTTCAAGAAGATACTCTTTTAGAGATTATTTCTGTAAAAATAGACTAATATGAGCATCCTTGTTCTTGTACCAGAGGGAAAAAAGTTCAATAAATATCATGAATAAAACTGGTTGAGACCTGTGTCATTCTTCCACTAGAGTCTGTGTTTCCAGATCTGGAAGCACCACAACTCCAACAATAAGGACCCACTCAGGTGAGCCACCTGTTGACAGGAGACCCATCATTCTTTGATCTCTTAAAGAAAAGTCCTAAATATTACTCCTTTGCCTTTTTTTGGCCCAGCAAAAACCCAAAACAATTAAGCAGCCAGCTTTGCTCCCCTCTACCAGGGAGCTGTGTAACCTGGAATACCAAACAGACCCAGACACTCTGCAGATTGGATGCTGGTTAGTTATGGTGACCAACTATAAACAGCAAAGAAGAGTCCAGCACAGCCCAGCAAACCCCCATGATAAAGTTATGAAGAATCTAGAAACCACAGGGATGATGAAGAATCTAGAAACTACAGGGATGGTAATCAAGCTCAGACATGAATGCTTTTCCAGAGGGTAAAAATTTGAAGCACAAGCTTCTTAAAATAGAAAACATAATTAAAGTTTGTAATCAATTTCATCCAATCACCAATACTTAAAAGTTGCAACCAACTCTTATAGCAATGCTTGAAACAGCCACAACAATCCGTGGAGTTTACCAGACAAGGGCAGAGATGGAAACGATTGCTAGGCCTTTCCTCCAT
>NC_056750.1:111912101-112012101 GCF_019279795.1 Protopterus annectens | reverse complement strand
AGCCAGGAAGAGTTGAGATGATTTTTTTTCAGTATTTGTTTGAAGGTGGTGGTGCTGCTTGTGTTTCTTACAGAAAGTGGAAGTGAGTTACATAGTTTGGCAACGGTGAAGGTATAGAGAAGTTGATCAGCAGGTAAGATGGGCTTTTCTACTTTTAGAAGTAGCCGACTTTCAGATCTTAGTTGCCTGCTGGGTTGGTATTGGGTGAGTAGTGTTGAGAGAGCAGGACACTCTGTGGGTCTGTAGATTACTTTGTGCACTGTAGTTAGTTGCGTGAATGACAGATTGCTGGGGAGTTCCAGCCAGCCTAATTGTTTCAGTGAGTTACAGTGGTGGGATGAGAATTTATGCTTGTTGGCATATTTGGTGATTCTGTTGTAACACATTTCAAGCTTGGATTTTGCAGAATTTTGGATATTAGTGAGGATACAGTATTTACTTTCTGTTTTTAACTTTATAGTCTTAATTTACCTACTAGAATGGAATAGGATTCAGTTTGTCATAACTATACAATGAACACATTTAATATTAAGTCCAAACAAAGCAGATGCAGAGCAGCACAACAGTTGAGACGGGATACCTCGTAATAAAAATGTAAAAATCTGTTCCAGTCATCAGAGTCTGAAGAAGCCAGTTGGCGAAAGCGCTCACTCGATACCAGCAATAAAATTATCTCTGAGTTCATAGAAGTTGTTGTTGTGTCCTACAATTTGGATTTACCTACTTGGTTTTTATCAGAGTGGAAATTGTTTATGATTCACGTTTCATTGCCATCAGGGGACCACGTATATGGTGACTGGAACAGATTTTTACATTTAATATTAATTTAAACTAAAATGACAAGTAGCAGAAGTCTGCAATTCAATATTATTATTTATGCATCACCCATTAATACCTAAAAGTTGTTAATATATGTGATATACAAGATTAAAAAACAATATTATGGATTCATTAACTAAATAAATATTAAAAACTATACGGTTTTAAAAATAGTAAGGGTAAATAAATATTCTACATAGAAAAGAACTACACTGTTTATATATTACTTTTATTTACTTAAAAAAGGTATACCAGCAGACTGTCTATATAACAGCAGCAGACTACTCAAACTAAAGTTATAAAAAGAGCGAGGAGAAAAAAAAGCTTGAAATAAGGATGGATAACTGGAAGAAGAAATAGTGAAGAAAAGGCAAAAGAACAGGAATAGTCAAAATAAAATGATAAGATCTGGAAGAGAAGAAAAGAACTTGAAAGAAGAAGGAAAATAGCAACAAAAGTCTGAAAAAGGGAGAAAAGAATGGAAATGATTAAATGACAAAAGATAGAAAATAAAGAAGTGAAAAGGAAGAGGAACGTGGGAATGGGAATGAATGGATAAAGGAAAGAAGGAAATGTATAATAGAGAAAGAATAAGACAGGAATGTTAAGATGGGATTTGACGATAAGAGGTACTGCCAACAATGCCAGGAGAAATAGGACAGTTGATACGTAACATATGCCAGCACAGCTAGCTGGAATTTTGTAAATAATTATATGTGATTTGTATATCAAACTGATTTGTACAGATGCTCTTGCTGAAAATGTATTTGTGAGGTTTGCTTGTGTTAAAAATGTATCAACAGTGTGCCCTGCTGGAAGGAAATGAGATGTACATGCATTACTGTAACTGCTTAAATGTATACATTGTACCACCCTATACTGGAAGTGAAGAGGTTAATCTTAATCCACCTGACTTTGCAAAATGTTCTTGAAATTAAATTACTTTATGGGTTAAGCCATAAAGATGTTATCCCACAGTTTTGAATGGAGCCAGAGATGCAATGTCTGTGCTAGAGAATAGGTTGCAGCACCTGTAGGAAGAGTGGAATGGTTTTATGATTTCTAGCAGCTACACCTCATCTGAGCAAAGCTCTATCTACATGTATTGTAGCACACAGGTGCTAAACCCTGGTAGTTTCTAGTAATGGGTGATAGTGTGGGAAACAGAGTCAGATGACCAGATGTATGTGATGTCATTCTGTACAGAAACACTGTTTTAATATTAGAGGAGACTGATGTCTCAGCAGCATTCTGTATTTCTGTCTTGGCTCTACCAACAAGGAACACTCACCCAAATCATCTTGCCTTGCTCTATTTAGTATGTAGGAACAGTAATTCTTTTAGTCAATCAGGACTAGATAGCAAGACGAGCTAAATACTGTTTTTTTTAGAACTGTGTGAAACTTTCCATTGGTGTTATTTTTGGGTCTATATTAGCACATCGAAAGCACAGGTCAGTGAATGCTTGTTCGCTGACCAATAAACAGCAAAGTGTCATTTCCCGAATGGCCACTGCAGTGAATTTTTTCCTACGGGAAAAAAATTCTTTGCCATCGTCATGGATTTGCCCTTTTCCCCACTGTAGTGCAATCCCGGAGTTGGTATATTTAGTTAGGGGGTGTGGGTGCACAGCCCCCGACTATAATAGGTTTGTAATCCTATCTTGTTTCTGCTTGGCCAAGCAATTTTTCCCGTAGGAAAAAATTTGCTGAAGTGGCCATTCACAGAAATGACAGTTTGTTGTTTACTGGTCAGCGAACAGGCACTCGCTTATTTGTGCTTTCGATGTGCTAATATAGACTCTTATTTTTAATATTCCCTGTGACTGAAACTCTGGTGTTTACTGTAAATAGATATTTAGTATTTTCATGTTCTTTTATTATTATTTTATATATATATATATATATATATATATATATATATATATATATATATAGTTTTTTTTAAACTTTTCATTGTAGCAGCGCCTTTGTTAGAAAATATTTAAAGTTTTGAAAGTATTTGCACATATTTATTTGGTGATAACTCTGGCTACTCCTGAAAACCTGGCTGTTTGGTCAACATTACCATTTGTAATAATATTAACTTCACTCAGCATAAATGGATACCCTTTTAAGAGCCTTTCAGTAACTTTCTGGTGGCAGTGAAGCTACCCTATAGTCTGGGCAAAGTTGGTACAGCAGGTAGTCTGTGCCAGTCTTTCCCCAAGTATGTGTGTGTGAAAATTAAATCTCAAAGAAAGTGTGTGCATCAGTTACTTGGGGCAGGGACACAAAGGACTGGTTTCAAGGAGTGGTTGCTGGAAGACTTTGCTTGGACACTTGGCTGAGGACCTAACCCTACAGCTGTACCAGAGGAGAATCTTACTGGGGACCTGGAGGAAGACAGATAGAGAAATCCAGACTCCGGACTGAGTGTGTTTCCTCTTGTGTGCTCTTAAGGGAAACTGTGTTTGATGCAGAGAGGTCTGTATCTAGAAATACTGAGTGTATCCAATTGTATTCCAAGTGACAGTCCTCCAGTGTCAGTGGTGAGGATTCAGGCTCCTTGACTACTGGGCCCAGAGTGGGGACATCAGACATGGAACTAATCAATCAGGACAAAGGGAATACTAAACAATGGACCCTTCTCAATTTGGATTTGTCAAGGGCAGATCGTGCTTACTTAGCCTGGTGGATTTGTTTTTGAAAAGGTCACTAAAACAATGGATGAAGGCAAAATGGTACATACCACATTCATTGACCTGGTCAAAGCTTTTGACACAATTCCCCACTCAGGCATAGTACAAAAAGCTAAATACGTTTGGGAATACACCCCCATGTCACCCACTGGATTGCAAACTGGCTCAGAGATAGGATGCAGAAAATCAAAATAGGGAAAGCTACCTCTACAAAAAGTGACCAGTCACCACTGTAGTCCCCCAAGAGTTCTGTGATGTCATCTCTCCTGTTTGGTATCTGTTTTTCTGAAGTAAAACCGAATGCCAAAGGGCTCTGGCTGACTAAGTTTGCAGATGACTGCAAGCTAGGAGCAGTCATTGAATCCCAAAATGACTTTGCCATCCGGCAGAAAGGTTTGCCCAAAATAAAGAACTGGTGCAAAAATCATGGACTGAAACTACATGCCAAAAAATGCATCATTGTATCATATGGGAAGTTATCTATCCCAGCGAACTACCAGATTAACAATACAACCCCGAGACTTGACCCAGTAATTCGGGATTTGGGAACTTATGCAGACAGTGCCCTTACTTTTGACCAACATGTGTCCATTGCTGTAAGAAAGTCCTTCTATACTGCCCAGCTTATAAACAAAGATTTTATCTAGATCTAGGGATGTCATTGTCCCCATTTACTAAACCCTCATTAGGCCAGTCATTGAATATTATGCCCCCTTTAGCATGTACCTGTCCAGACACCTACAATAACTGGAATGCCAAGACAGATACTTTACTAAATTGATACAAAGCCTAAACAACATGTCTTACGAGGACCAACTTAAAAGCCCTGTCACTATATTTTGTGTCCAACAGACTGCTAACAGATGACCTATATGTGGCATATAAGACATCCTCTGACCCAATACTGATGGATTTATTGCATATCAGCAGTAAAATGGCAACAGAAATGATAAAGTCTAGGGATATAAAACTCTTTTGCAACATCAACAGAATGGTTTGAAGTAACAGGTATATCTCAAAAGAGGACACTGCTGCTCTGGAATGACTACCCATCCACATAAAACAAAGTTCATCCCTGTCCATATTCAAGTGCAACTTGAATCGCTGGATGAGAAAAAAGAAGTTATGTCTTACCATAACTTTCCATCTGTGTTGTAGATCTTTGTTCATTCATTACAAACAGGACTTCAGTTCCGTCCTCAGAACCAATACGTCTATTTCCAAGCTCGCGTCAGCCAAAAACTCTCAGCTAAGACCTACCCATAATGCCCCTCTCCTAGTTACTCCAGATCGAGTTTGCCCACGCCTATACAATAGAGGTAGTATTAGAAAAATAGCAGAAGGCTCTGTCTGAGCAAATACCCTAACCAGGAGTTCCTAAAGTCCACCAGGAGTCTAGGAAGGGGGAAGGATGGCGGGAAGTAATGAATGAACAAAGATCTACAACACAGATGGAACGTTATGGTAAGACATAAATTATTTATCTGATGTTGTAAATCTTGGTTTATTCATTACAAATAGGACTGAGTCCCCAGCTACTTGAGTCCTGGGTGGCCCTAAGGAAGGATATACCTGAGCACCACAGAAACAAAAGATGCTCATCCCCTGGAGGCCAAATCCAATTTGTAATGAGAGATAAAGGTATGAGGTCTTGCCCAAGTGGCTGCTGCGCAGATATCATCCAGAGGCTCTGGAATGAAATGCTACAGAAGTAGCCATAGATCTGGTAGAATGAGCCTTTATACTGGAAGGTAAGGATAACTTACTCTGTTGGTAGATAAAGGTAATGGCGTTTCTAAGCCAGGAGGATAAAGTCACTTTGGAAACAGGTTTACCCAATCTGGGTCCTGCAAAGGCCACAAACAACTGATCTGTTTTCCTGAAAGATTTAGTCCTGTCCAAATAACAATGAAGCTGCCGATGCACATCAAGGGTGTGAAAAAGGTACTCCACTCTAATAGAATGCAGAGGGAAGAAAACTGGCAGGTCAATAGATTGGTTAATGGAAAATCCAGAAATGACCTTGGGCAAGAAAGAAGGGTCAGTACGAAGGGACACCCTATCCATGTGGAAGATCAAGTAAGGTCTCTTGACACTCAAGGCCTGCAGCTCAGATACTCTTCTCGCTGAGGTAAGTGCTACTAGAAGTAAGGTTTTCCATGGCAAAAACTTTAAATCACATGAATCAAAGGACTCGAAAGGAGGACCTGTGAGAGACTGAAGCACCAAAGTCAAGTCCCAGGGTTTTAAGGGAGGCTTGACCGGAGGTTTAACATGTAATACTTCTTTCAAAAATGCCTTGCATAGGCAGTGTGACATAATTGAAGAATTATCAAATCCATTATGAAAATTGGCGATGGCTGCTAAATGTACAGTAATCATCGATGCTGAGGCTCCTGCATGTATATGAATCATCAGGTATTGAAGGATCTTTTGAATAGACATAGAGAAGGGATCTATGTTCTGATTTTTGGCCCAAATAGAAAACCTAGTCAATTTACTAGAATAAACTTTCCTGGTGGAAGGTTTGTGTGAAGCCAGAAGAATTTCACGAACAGGAGATGGGATGTCAGGCAGCCTGGCAATCATTGGAAGTGGGGGTACCAAGCTGTGAGCTTAAGACTGTGGAGATTCGGATGAATCAGTCCCAGAGGATGAGATAACAGGTCTTGGGCATGATCAAGGATCCACGGGCTGCGACTCAAATGAGGCCATAGAAACAGGAACAAGACTTGATGGGGTCAATAGGGGGCAATGATGATCACTTTGCTTCTCAACCTCTGAGCTTTCTGGAGAAATTTTGAAATGAGGAGAAAGGCATACAGAAAACCCAGGGGCCAATTGTGCGTTAGAGCGTCCCTTGGGGTTCCCCCGGGGGGGGGATCAGGGCAAAGTAGCTTCTGCATTTGTTGTTTAGGGGGAAAGCAAACAGATTGCAGCAAGGCTTACCCCAGCATCAGAAGATCTGATCTGCTGTTACAGGGTTGAGGGACCACCTGTGAGGCATCAGGATGTTCCTGCTCAGATTGTCTGCAATAAGGTTGGAACTCCCAGGAATGTGCGTTGCTATAAGAAGGTGGTTGGAAGCTATTGCCCAGTGCCAAATCCTCATGGCTTCCCGACACAGGGGGTAAGACCTGGTTCTGCCTTGCTTGTTGATATACCAGATGACTGACATGTTGTCTGACTGAATTGCATTGGTCCCAGAAGGTAGGGATGCATGGAACGCTTGCAACGCTAAGAGAACTGCCCTCAGTTCCAGGACATTTATGTGCAAATTGGCCGCCATGGGAGACCAGGTGCCTTGGAATGTCTTTCCCTGGAAATGCCCCTCCACCCTAACAGGGAAGCATCCGCGGTCACCGTGACTGTGGGCTGGGGAAGACAGAACAGTCGTCACCAAAGATTTGTTTGTGGCTTCATCCACCATAGGATTTCTTCCTTGCAATGGTTTGTAAGACGTAGCATCTGGTCAAGTGGGGGAGTTAAAAACGACCATTGTGCAGAAAGGAGCCACTGTAGGATTCTCATGTGCAGCATTGACAGTGGTACAAACGTAATGGCAGCCGCCATGGAACCTAAGTGTTGCAGTACAAGGCATGCTAGTATATAGGTCTGAAGAAGAAGGTCTTGGATTTGGTGTCTTATTTTCGAAAGCCTGTGAGGGAGGAGAGAAGCTTGACAGGATGTTGTGTCAAAGACCACTCCAATAAATTCCAGTGCCTTTGTTGGGGACATTTGAGATTTGTCCTTGTTGATTGTAATCCCCAAGCGAAGAGCGAGACCTTGAGTGTAAGAGAGGCTGCGGACTAGGAGATTCCTGGTCAGAGCGGTAAGGAGCCAATCTTCTAGATACGGAAACTCCTGGAATCCTTGTAGTTGAAGATGAGCTACCACAACTGCCATACATTTGCTGAACACTTGGGGGGCTGTCAAGAGACCGAATGGCAGTGCCTTGAACTGGTAGTGATTGGCTCCCAGCCATAAGCGGAGAAACCTCCGGGAGCAGTGATCCATCTTTATGTGGTAGTACACGTCCTGGATGTCTATAGAGCACATCCAGTTGTCCCCCCCCCCACTAGGAAGGTTAGAATGGACTGTATCGTGACCATCCGTAATTTTTGAGGTTTGATAAATTTGTTCAATAAGCTGAGATCCAGAATTGGTCTCCAGTCCCCTGTCTTTTTTGGCACTAAAAAGAACCTTGAGTAAAACCCGGATCCTGTCTGGTCTGGTGGGACTGGTTGGATGACTCTTTCTTAGCAGCTTTTCTATTTCTAAGGCTGCTAATTCCCTCTGATTGGGTGGTACATCAGGGATTCGTTTGACGGGTTTGGGAGTTAAATCAAATGGTATTTGGTAGCCTCTGGATATTATTCTATGCACCCAAACATCAGTAGTAATAAGTTGCCAGGCTGGTAGGTGCAGAGAAAAAAACGACCCCTGACTGCTTCCAAAGGAAAGCAGTCGGGCCGCTGCTCAGGAGTGCTGGTAGGGTCTGGCGGAGAAAGAATCTCTAGCGCCCTGGTTACGCAGATGCCCTCTACCCCAAAAGGGGCATCCTCCAGATGAGTTGCCCCTTCTGCCCTGGGGGGGGGGGGCAGCTCACCACGAGTGTCACAAAAAGATCCTTGGGATTTCTTGAACCACATTTTTCCTCCCTTCTGGTTCCTGGAGTAGGACCTCTGGGGGTTGGAAAAGTGTATGCCCACAGCAGACAAGGTCTTTCCATCTTTCTCACTTCGTGCAAGTGTGTCTCGTACTTTGGGTCCAAAAAGTGCAGATTCGTCGACAGGTGCATTGATGAAGGAAGATTTAAAGGGGTCTGCGAAGTCACACAACCACATCCAAGCATTACGTCTCATGACAATGCCTGATGCTGCAGCTTAAGCTGCCCCCTCGGTGGTGTGAGATATCAAACACATCGAAGAGTTCAAGATGGATTCATGGGTAGCTAGCTGTGAGGCAACAGTGTCACACACATCAGGCAGTACCCCTGCCAAAGAGGAAGACATTTCGGAAATTAGGTTTCTTTGGAGGTGAGTGAAGTGTGCCAGGATAGTTTAGTGATTGAATGGTGAAGGTCGCTGAAGCATAGGTCCGCTTCCCTAGTCTGTCCATGGTCCGAGACTCCCTGTTCAGAGGATGGACAGTGGAACTATCTTCTGCCAGTTCCCTCTTGGTGGCTAAATTGACTAAAAAATAAGAACTTTTGAGGAGAAACTATCTTAAAAATCACAATTTTCCACTTAGCTTTGAGAGAGATGGCTAGCATGTCTGACGAGTAACGCGGTTAACGAGATCTGGAGTAACTAGGAGAGGGGCATTGTGGGTAGGTCTTAGCTGAGAGTTGTTGGCTGGAGCGAGCTTAGAAATGGCCATATCGGTTCCGAGGACAGAACCGAAGTCCTATTTGTAATGAATAAACAAAGATTTACAACATCAGATCAGAACATTCACCTCACGACTGCCCTCTGTACCACTAATGGACACAGGCAACTCTCCTAAATGCTTTATACCATGCATGTGTTCCCTCAAATTTTATATGGTATGATCCTAGTTATTCTGATTAGGGGTAACATATAATTATCAACCATGGGATGGGTAAGGCCAATCTGAAACTAAATGGGATAGGTTAATTCATGCACAAAAAGGGAAACTAACTAGTCTTAAAATGGTCCTCAAGGGCAGTTAACCTAGTACATATCAATGAATATGTTGGGAGAAGTCCTCTTACGACCATCTTGGTACATTACCTATACAGGCATTGAGTTGTCCAGTCCTGGATACTCCTGCCTGCAGAGAGGACCCAAGAAGTCCTGACATTGGAAGCTGGAAGATGACACAGTGCAGAGCCCAAGATCTGATCTAATGTGAAATCTCGGCTTAAGGGTCATCAGAATCTTCATGTAACTGTCTACACACTTGAAAATGTGGATGTTGAAACAAACTTTGATGCGTCAGTGGTTCCAGGACAATTGCTTTCTCATAGATTTTCTCCTGGTGTCAGACCCATGCCTCTAGGCCCTGAAATCGAGGACAATTCTCATCAACATTCACGTGGGCTTTCCACTCCTCCTGCCAAACCCATCACAACTTCTGATGAAGGGCATTTTACTGGTGGGAAGAGTCTTCACCTCAGCTCTGCTTCAGTTTAAGGATGGTGGTCCCCCATTGAGATGGAGTTTCACATTAACCATCTGGAACACAGCACAATTATTTTAGCTTTTAAAGCCTTGCAAAAAGACGATGTATTTGGAGCCCCAACTAATTCTGGCCAACAATCTGTTATGCGGTATTTGAATAAGCAAGGAGGCATTAGGTCATCCCACCTTTCCAGAGAGGAAGTGCATGCCGTGCAGTGTGCCACAGACAGAAGCAACACACTCTCCCTATGCAGTTTTTAGCCCAGGGGAGGCAAACTTGCATGTGGAATCTCTGGGCTATCCTCCAGTCTTGAGTTGCAGTTCTAGAAGCTTTGTATAGACTGAATTGTTTGGACATGCAGCATTTTGGGGAGCAATCTGTTTTCTACACTGGAAAGGCAGTTTGGTCACTTTTATGCTCAGTGCAGCAGGGCAAGGAGGAGCTTATGATGGACATTTTCTGCACTGTATGACAAGAAAGATTCCTTTCTGGCTCCCTGACGTATTATTTATTTTATTTGAATTTATTAACCACAGACACATTGACTGTCTAAGATCTTGTTTACCAATATCTCGAGCCACAGGCAAACATACGATATTAAAAGCCATTACAAAAAATATATGAAAGATACATGCATACAAAACAAGACTTCTATAACGCTTATAATTGTGCTAGAACGCTTATAATTGTGCTATCCAGTTAATCTACTACATTTTGCACTGTAATAAAGCTGTTTTTACTATTTTACTGCATTTATGTACTATTTTATACTGTTTTAACTGTATTTTTCATTTCTAGATACTGTTTCATTACTCTAATTGCATGTTTACTGAATTACTTAACTGTAAACTGCTTTTTCATACCGACAGTTGTATTTTCTGTTTGTGAGTGCTCTATCCATGCTTTTCTGTGCATTTTATGATTTTTTGAGATTTCTGTGCGCTTTTTCATACTGAGACTTGTATTTTCTCTTTGTGAGTGCTTTTTCTATGCATTTAAAGTGAGGTTTCTGTGTTCTGCTCAGGTGGCATAATCTTGATAGAGGCCTGCTGTTGTCCAGGCCTGGTAGTTTTGTTTGTTGAGTTTCCTGTGTTTCTGGCAGCCATTGATAGTCTGTCTTCATTATTATTGAGAGTAACAGGGTTTCCTGACCTTCTGCAGTACGAGTGATTGGGTAATAGCAGGGACTAATAGGACTGAGTAGTAATTTGATCTTCTAACTCTTCCATCTTTACCAGTACATAAACTCTGTGCCTGGAAAAGGTTGTGCTTGTATTTATCAGGCTGTGGATGGTAATTCATTACTGAAACTAAGCAGAAATTCCTTAAGATTCCAAGAGCAGGATAAGTTATTTCTTACACTTATTTCATTGAACTGCACTTCTATAACGCTTAGAATTCTGCTATATAGTTAATCTACTACATTTTGCACTGTTATAAAGTTTTTTTTACTGTTTCACTGCATTTATGTACTGTTTTATACTTTTAACTGTATTTTTTACTTCTAGATACTGTTTCGTTACTCTAATTGCATGTTTACTGAATTACTTAACTGTAAACTGCTTTTTCATACTGAGAGTTGTATTTTCCCTTTGTGAGTGCTCTATCCGTGCTTTTCTGTGCATTTTTGATATTTTTTTTTGAGGTTTCTGTGTTCTAGTCTAGTCTGTTTGCAGTTAAAAGAATTCTCTAGAGTCTGCTTGCTCCTTGATCTGTTTAAAACTTTTGTTTAGTGGCTACAGCTAGTAGCTGTAATAGTTTCCCACCCCCCACTGTTATGGCATTGTTATACTTGGTGGCTTTGCAGTTGCCCACCCATACTGTATATTTGATCTGTGACACTCCTCCCAGTCTAGTGTCATTAGTTCATTCAATGTAATAGAGAACATTTGTGAAGGCCAACCCACTCAGATTCTTAACCTTGAATTAACTTCTGTTACAGCTTTCTCCATTTCCGCTTTACTGAAAAAAAAAATTCTAAGCTTGTTTCCCCCCTTTCCTGTAACAAGTCTAGTCCAGATACAGACTTGCTGTATCCAGGACTGTTCGTAAGCTCCTGAGTACCCCACCCCCTGCTTAACTAGAGTTAAACTATTCCTGGCACCATAAAGTCTGCTCTTCAAATTTTCCCTTGCAACTAGCCAGCTTTTTAGTTTTGGAACTCAACTCTGTTTCTTTGAGTCAGCACTTGTTCAGAACTCATTGTAAGCACTAAATAAGCTACAAATTACTACAACACTCAACTTTCCTCACTTGTCTAGAGGAAAACAGTTTTTAGTACTTAATAAATAAGCACCTATCCAGGCATGTCTAAAGGTCAGCTCCCGGTGTTTTCTCCTGTCTACCTGATGAATCTGGGCATCCTGGGGTAATGCAGCAATTGCCTCATGTACACTCCTCCTACCATCCAACACTACAACCTGTGAGAGATGCACTTATATAGCCAAATTGGAAGCAAATCTCCCTTCACCGAAGACTGGACTAGACAGTCAAGAGGAGAAGGTAAACACTTGCACCACACCACACTCATCACATAGTCCCTCAAAACCTACACCATCAAAACACACACATAGAAACACAAAACACACACCTACATTCACGAAGCCTCTCAATAAAAATCTGCCCAAACAACCGAGACCTCCAAAGCAGAAATGCAAGCAACCTCCACTCCCCAACAAAACCCAAATGACACATAGCCCACAAACTCAGTGTGCCACTCAACTACAGCCCATAAGGCATAACATACCCAACACTCTAGTCATAGGTGACTCTATAGTCAGGCACACTGATGTTCCACTCACCAGGCTAAACAAGGAGAAAGTTACTGTGAGCTGCCTGTCGGGTGCCAGGATCCGCCACATAACGCATGCACTTAAATCACTCCACAACAAGTACAAATATGGCTCTGTCATTGTCCATGGTGGTGTGAATGACCTGAGATGCATTTCCCTGGACTACATGAAAAGAGACATGGAGGAGCTTTCCAATCTTGTAGCCCAGGCAGGTATGACCCTAGCCCTGAGTTGCATCCTGCCATCACCCAGAATGATACCACAGTACAAGGACAAAATGATTGACTTCAACATTTGGCTAAGCTTCTGGTGTCATTCTAAAGGAATCCAGTATCTGCCTGAGATGACATGATCGACAGACCACGATGCTTTGCCAGAGATGGCCTGCACCTGTCGCTCTTGGGATTCCGGATACTGGCAAAGGCTCTTGCCACCCCTATAGTGCCTTTTTTAGGCAATGTTCAAATGACAAATTCACCACCGTAACAGGTACAAGCAAGCAAAATCTGAGGGTAATGCTACTCAATGCTAGAAGTCTAAACCTCAAAATGCACTCACTCGAGGCACTCCTTAAAATGGAGAACATCGCCATCTGGGCAGTCACAGAGACCTGGTTCAAAGCTCCAGAGAGCACTCCTGCATTACTATGCTATAATTCATACCACACCTTTCGGCCACCTAACCCGAACCGAAATACTAAAGGTGGAGGCATGTCCATATTCATTAAGGATATCCACACCTCCAAGCTAGTTGCTCAGCATAATGCATCCGAGATTATCCAAGTTCAACTAACTCTGGGCAAGACCGCAATCCAGACTGTAACTTGCTACAGACCCTCCCACCATGCCCCAGGATTCCCTCTCCTCTTTTCTTGATACACTGGAAAATATTAGGGTACAACTCAACACCCTAATAATGGGTGATTTCAACTACCCCACTATTAACTGGGAAAACTACTCATGTACCAACTCTTTTGCTCAATGTTTTCTGGAATCATAAATTCCAATGCCATGGATCAACTTATCCACACCCCACCAGGGGCAGCAATATCCTAGACCTGGTCATTACCAACATGGGTGATCGGTGTTCCACACCAGAGGTCAATTCCTCAGTCAGATCCGACCACAAGCTAATCACCCTAGACATCCACATCCCGCCCCCACCCCCCCCCCCCCCCATTAGGGAAACAACTGTAAAAAATTTCTCCACAGCCAAATTCACACTTCTTAAGACAGAAGTGGCAAACTTCACGATGCCCATCCAGATGGACAATAGAGGTACGACTGCTGAATCCTATTCAAATGCACTTTATAAGCACTTACCCGAGTGCAAGGGATCATGCTATCCCTAACAGAACCAAGATGGTATCCTCCAAAAAAAGGAAGCCAATCTGGTGGTCTTCTGCCATAAACAAACCCTACAACAGAAGAAAGAAAACTGTTGCAAAAAAGAGTAAAATCCCATGATTGGAGGAACTCCCTGGTCAGCATCAGTAAGAAGCTGAGATCCCTCATAAAATCCTCCAAAGCTAGTTATGAAAACAAAATCGTCACTGATTCTAAAGACTATGTCAAGAATCTCACTGGCAACACTCAGATTTGCTCTGAGTTACAGCACAATGGCACTAACTATACAGAACCAACTGATATTGCCAACATCCTGGCAGATAGGTTCAGTGGTAACTTTACCCCCCTCTCACTCCCTAAAGGGACCATCTCTATACCGGAAGAATAAAAAGTTCCTGTAATCACGGCTGCACGGGTAAAAACCTCACTCTCCAAAGCCAATAACACAGCATCCATGGGACGTGACAACATCCCAGGCTGCCTTCTACACGAACTACAGAATGAACTGGAACCCCACCTAAGTACCATGTTCAGTCATAGCCTCACCTCAGGCTTTGTGCCCACTGAATGGTGCACCACGACAGTTATCCCACTCCACAAAGGGGGATCGACGACAGACTCGGGGAACTACCGCCCCATTAGCCTGCCGAGCCTGGTCTGCAAGGCCATGGAACGTATCATCATGGAACTCATAAACAAAGACATTGGAGATCTCCAAACTCTGGACCCCACACAGTTCGGGTTTGTAAAAGGCAGATCATGTCTCCTAAACCTGATAGACTTTTTTGAAGCGGTCACCAAAGCCATAGATGAGGGTAAGGTGGTTCACACAGCCTATCTAGATCTCGCCAAGGCGTTCAACACCACCCCCCACTCTGGAATTATAGATAAACTCACTAAACTAGGTATAAATCCCTATGTCACAAGATGGGTTGCCAACTGGCTTACTGACAGAACCCACACTGTAAAAGTAGCAGACTCCAAATCAGACTTCAGACCAATTACAAGTGGTGTACCACAGGGTTCAGTCCTGCATCCTCTCCTGTTTGGTATCTGAAGTACAGGCTAACACAGAAGGCCTTTGGCTAACTAAGTTTGCAGATGACTGCAAACTAGGAGCCATAATCGAAACTCCTAATGATGTGGACATCCTACAAAAGGGCTTCACTGAGACAGATGCCTGGTGTCAAAGCCATGGCCTCAAGCTCAATGCCAAAAAGTGAATCGTTATCCCCTTTGGTAAAAACTCTGTACCCATGAACTACCACATAGGCGGTAGTCTACTTAACACCAAAAGTGTGATAAGAGTCCTTGGGACACAGGTGGACAGTAGTCTCTCCTTTGATAATCACATCGCCACAGTGATCAGGAAATCCTTCTACGTGGCACACCTCATCACAAAAGATTTCTCATCCAGAAAAAAAGAGGTCATTGTTCCCCTCTACTCATCACTCATTAGACTCATAAAGTACAATGTCCCTTTTGGTATGTACTTCACAAGACATCTACAACAACTGGAAAGGCCGCAGAAATACCTCACAAAGAGGATTACTGGCCTCAAACAGATGCCCTATGCAGACCGTCTCAAAAAACTCCAGCTTTACTCTGTCACATATCGCCTACTCAAGAGGCGATCTCTGCCTAACATACAACGCTATGTCAAACCCAGAGCTGTTGGACATGCTCCACTTAAAGAAATCCCAATTCCTCTGGGCTCCATGCTCTAGGGACCTAAACCTTGTCACCACAATAAACAGAACATGCTGGAGGGATAGATTCCTGTCCCAGAGACTTCCCATATTCTGGAACAGACTACCTATCTATGTCAAACAGAGCCCCTCATTAGCACTCATTCAAGAAAAATCTTGATGATTGGATGGGAAATAGGAAATTCACCCTGGGGATCACTTCTGTTGCTCTGCTTGACAGGGGCACAGGAAAATAATTTTCTTGGGTGGCGAAAGCCAGGGTAACTTTTTGGCTAGGCTTATATAGGCCTTAGGGCCAACAGCCTAGTACCTACCTATGTTACAAGACAATACTGGAAACACATGAAAGGTACATTTATAATATGTATGATGAAATAACTAGTGTTAAATACAAACTTAAAAAGAATATCATAATTATACATTTAGGTGCTTAACAGTTACAACTTAGTAAAAAGGTAGGCATTTTATAATCAAGAATGATCCTATGCCTTGTCACAAAGTTCAAGGAAGGAAGACTGAAGCCAAGCCAAGCCATGCTGCCAGGTGGTGACTGACAATGGTCTGGTTACAGTTCTTGGGTCCCTGGCAACAAGGATGGCTTTAGACCGACTGGAAACAATAGGGGTCTGACCTGAAGGTGGCCCCACACAGTTGCAAAGGCCAGCCCTACCAGGCAATATAAGAAAATTGCCTGATTGTAGCTGGGGGTGGGGGGTGGGGGCCCCCCTGATAACAGCCAGGATGGTCCCCCTCTGTTGAAATGACAGCCAGCTCCACCTCAGGGCCTGGATATAGTTTTATATATTTTTTTTCATTTTGACAGAGTCTCTGATGTTAATTTCAGCAGTGACCAAGGCTACTAGGAAGCTTCTTACCATGCAGACTTCTACTACTATCTGAAGAGATTTTTCCATTTGAGCAAAGAGTAACTGATAGTACCCCAGTCAGTCAGCTAACAGGCCACTTTGATGTATCTTGGGCACCTCTATAACTTGGTCCACAGTTATTCTATGGTTACGATTCATTTGTCAGCTATTTCTGCCTTCCACAAACCCATGGAGGACAGGCCTGTAGCACATCACTGCCTGGTTAAGCAGTTCATTAGAGGAGGGCTGCATGTGCTCCCAACTGTCCCCTCTATGGCATCTGAGATTCAAGATTAACAGCCTTGCCCATCCCCTGTTTAAATCCACTGATTCAGCAGTATTACGGTTCATTTCTTAGAAATGTTTTTTCTGATCAATATTACTAAGATCCCAAAGCAAATAAGGAATGCAGAGGGGATAGAGATGAAGCACCAGGGATGGGTGGTAGGATGCACACTCTAAGATGGATGAAGGAATGATGACAGAGTCCTTAACAGGATCAGAACAAAATAAAGCAATATAGGAGGTGCTTCATTTGAATGGGTACGGAGGGACTGTAAAGCACCTCTCTCACGTGACTCAACCCTTGTTATGTGGTCATTTGTAGTTACTGCTGAAGAGATGGGTTAATTTTATTTATCTTTTACTTCTGTATAGTACACCTTTAAGAACAGACCAGCTCTAAATAAACTGTTACACATCTTAGACACTGGAATTCGGAACACCCTGGAAGACAAAATGCACATCTTAGACACTGGAATTCGGAACACCCTGGAAGACAAAATGCTTCCACTTAATTTTACTTTCTCCACCTTTCATTTACAAGTGGAATTGGTATGTCTTACTTTCCTAAATGTTATAATAGGACCTCTGTATAGTTGCAGATTGTTAAAGAAATGAAAACAGAATTAGAGGGCCTGCATACAAAATGCACAATAAACACTGCAGGATCAGGAGATCAGCTGACTTGACTGTGAATGGTAGCTAGGACAGCACAGAGGCTGGCTGGGAAGAAGAAGTTACGGGGTACTGTACACTCACATGTTTCTATGAGAGGAGGGGAGAGTCTCATGTTTCTTGCTCAAGCATATCATTAATGTCCCCTGGTAGAAATCAAGGTACTTAATGAGAAGCATTTGCTTCTAATCAGGGCAATGGGAAGAGCTGTTGATAGGCTTGTCACTTGCAAAAGTGAGTGACAGCCCCAAGGTATGCTTACCCTTTGTGTGCTACAGGGCATGTGTGAAGAGATGACTCATCTCCCTACTGAAATGTTCTAAAATGCCAGAGAAGAGTGAATGTCGAACATCACTCTTCTTCTTTGAACTTGTTTTTTGCAGGGGGTAAGTCCCCTTGTACCCTTGATGGGAAGGTCTAGACTTGCATATTCCAACTATGAGACAGACATACCTTGGAGAAAGAGAATATTTCGAGAAATGGCCATTTTGGACTTGGTATATGCATGTCTATTTTTTGGCTGTTCATTTTCCTGATTGCAGGACTTCAGGAATGGTTATCTAAAAATCCCTCTGATGGCTGTCTGGATGACGGCCCCTCCATGACTGTACTTGAGTGTGTACATTGTTGTTGAAGTTGGATACTCTGATGGTCAACAGGTGGATGGAGAGCAGTGAAAAAGTGTATACCCTTTTCAAGAAACAAAAACTATACTTTCCTGGCACAATCGGGCTTATTGGAAAGACCAGACATAGCCAATCACAAGTATAAATAGTTTTATTGTATTTATTTATTTGACTTTTAACAGGAAAGTCTGACTGGGCAGTAAGCCCTTTTCAGTGGAAGCAAGGAAGAAAAGCTCCACAATTAAATCAGTTTTGCAAAGTATAAATAGTATGAACTGAATATTACTGCTACAACAAACTTTAGCACTACAAAAAGAGGCTATAATGGAGAACACTGGACCACAGTAGTGGGTTGCGAACTGCTTATAATATTACAGCATTAGAGTAGTTTGGCAGCTGTTCACAGGAACATACTAAACCTTATCACAAACAGTATTTTATAAAAAAGTCATTTCAGACAAAAACTCAGGAAAATCAGTAGCCGATGCTAAGCAATCCTTCACTTGAAATGCTAACGTAAAACATTTCCATGACTGTGTGATTTTGCCCTGTCCCTCATAAAAAGTTTGATTTTCCTGATAAACTACTGAAATTATAGTTAACTGGTGTCAGGGATTTAAACTTCATATTTCAGAAAATGTGTGCTGATGCAAAACCTGTTGTTCTATTAACCTTTAATATCTGTAATTTTACCTCATCCCTCTATAAATTTTAGGTTTTCTGGTAAATAACTGAGGCTTGCAGTCAGTCTGTTAGCACAGACAGAGTTTCATACTTCTTAACTGCACATAAAATGCATGCAGATATTCCATTATTTTTAAGTGGATTAAAAAGGGTTTCACAACTGTTATATTGGTGTTGGTAGTGACTTAGGCAATACTGGCATCTGCAGTTTTGAACGTGACTTATCCGTGGTCTAGTGTGCTCCATTATCACTGAAAAAAACTGCTTTGCCAAAAGGAAGAATGGCAGAAAGTGACTAGTAAGTTTAGAAAAATAACCCATTTCTGTTTTCTTTTGCAAGTTTTGGGGTGATCCTAATGACTGACAGCATGCCACAATGAGTCATTTACAATCCACATCTGGTGTCGAGTTGGGTCACACATTTTTTGCAAGAAGTTTTGCATGTGGGCAAGTTGTCTGCCACCATCCCCTGCTTCACCCAATTGATATGGTGAACTGGCCCCACCTCACTAGTTATACATTTTGTGGATGTAAGAGCACAAACTACAGTAGAGAGTCGATTATCTAAACGTCAGTTATCAGAACAGTCAATTATCAGAACCAGCCTTCAAAAGTTTTCAGGTGGGAAAAAATCATAAAGTCTGAAAATGTAAACATTATATGTATTTGCCTGAGCATGTTTTTTGAGCTTGTAGCTAGCTCGTGTGTGAAAAATATTCTTTATTGTCCATTGGAATTGCTGAATGATTGAAAAGTGTATTACTACATGCAGAAAAAAAACAAGATTTTAGAAGTTTTTTACCCAGTTCAATTATATGTCTGATTAAGTGACCTACCCTAGGTCCCAATTAGTTCAAATAATTGACTCTCTACTGTATAAAAGAGAACATCTTTCTCAGCGAAACTGCAAGTTAGAATAAGTAGGCAGGAGATGTAGGGGGCAGACACCTACTTGACAGAAAGAAGGGCAGCTTGATCCCTGTGTACACTGCTGCTGTGCAGTGCAATGTGTCACTTAGAACTACAACACAGAAAGTGGTTTGTTATGGGAATGGAACTTCCTTACAAATTATTGTACAGATCCTTTGAGTTACTGTTTTGAAGTTAGACCAAATGTGACAGTCATACACCATGTTCAAGAGGTAACCTAATAGTGTTTACAATATTAGTTGAGACAGAAGTGCATGTCACATGCCTGAGGAAGAAAATGAGCCCTTTTTTCTTGTTACACTAAGCAGAGGGCAGCAGACAGAGTCCCACAGTAATGAGTGCAAGAAAAAAAAATAAGCAAATTCCTCAGGTGAAGAGAACACTATGCATCTGTTTAAAATACCAATCTTGCTGCAGTAGTCTGCACAAAAAACAAGTGTTTTGAAATCCTAAGACTAATAAGTGAATTTAGAAACTCTGAGTCAACAAACACAAAATAATGTCATACAGTGACAGAGAACAACAGTTTCTAATCTATCAGCCAAAGACATACTCACTTTCTAAAACAATTTTCCCTGTTGTATCTGGACTTTCTTCATACTCTAAATGCACAAGAGAAAGACAGTTTGTGTACTTATCTCACACATAGGCTTAACCTTCACTAAATGTATTCAGAAAATGGAAATTAGAAACTAGTGGTCACATTTATTGGTACACTTCTGTTACTGAGAGCCTATAACGCATGTATGCTGCCGGCCCTTTAACCTACTCACCATGGCAAACAGCTCTGGGCAAAGTCTGCAGTGCTTTACTGCTAGATCTCAGTGCTTTTCTGTCAACATCACACTTATGAAAGAACACAATAAAGCTATAAAACAATCCCCTTACCTGAAGAAACAAGTGCTTATTAATGTGGTACTGCTGGTCCAGTAACTGGCCTGAAGCAGGATACGGGAATCTATCAAAACAACTGAACTTTTCACTCACAGATTTCAGGAAATAAAACAAGAGCTGTAATGCAGGGTAGGCATGGATACGATGGACCATACCATCACAGCTTCCAGAGCAGGGGTTAAAAGACTGAGTTAAAAAAACACAGATCAGAGTATGGTGATAAAGGTAAAACATTTAAAGCCCAGCACTTGAAACTGTGAAGATACTTGGATAAGAGAGATGCAAATTGTGGATTTGCCATCTGAAAGAGGGGAGTAGAGAAATTATATAAACCATGGCAAAAAAGGAGAGCTGGCTGAAGATAAAAGTATAAGCAAGTACAATCTAAACAAAGTCTAAGCAGACATAAGTACAAAAGGAACGTGTTTACTAGCTGGAAGCAAATTCAAAGTAACGTAATGAGTCTGTGCTTTTATGTATAAACCTAAGGTTAACTGACTAGTTTTCACTCAGTTGCTGAGAACATCTAAAGGATGTGTTTAGCTTGCACATATCCAAAGTTTAATAATTGAAGCCTTTGGGTAGTGAGACCAGCTATGTTATATGGTTTGGAGACAGTGGCATTGACAAAAAGGCAGGAGTCAGAGCTGGTTGTGGCAGAGTTAAAGATGTTAAGATTTGCACTGGGTGTGACGAGGGTGGACAGGATTAGGAATAAGTATATTAGAGGGTCAGCCCAGGTTGGACGGTTTGAAGACAAAGCCAGAGAGGTGAGATTATGTTGGTTTAGCCATGTGCTGAGGAGGGATGCTTGGTATATTGGGAAAAGGATGCTAAGGATGAACCTGCCAGGTAAGTGGAAAAGAGGAAGGCCTAAGTTAAGACATGCAGGTGATTAGTGTGACAGAGAAAGATGCAGAGGACAGGGAGAAATGGAAACAGATGATCCGCTGTGGCGACCCCTAAAGGGAACAGCCGAAAGAAAAAGAAGAAGAAGAAGAAGAAGGGAAAAGCTAAGATCAAGCTGTGTGCCTTATGCTGATTTTTTTTTTTTTTGTGGAAATACCATTCATTTTCTGGGTCTAGGTAGCTAGCAATTTTATCAATGAATATACAAACACTGTGAAGGTTATAAGGCAAGTCTGGGAATCCCAGGGAGGTCCACCCCAAAGAGAAACCACTAAATCTGATAAACAATAAATATAAAGTACTGATTACATAGAGGTAGGTGGACTTTTCAAGTATGGATCATTTTTAGCCATGCACTCAATAAGAGACAAAAATAATACTAATAACTGAACTTGTATGCAAAACAGAAGTTAATTATGTAATACAAACCTAGCAGGAAACATTCTCCTCATATACTAATGTGTAGGTAGATACTTTTAATAAATATTTAATTGCAATTGTCCTTAAGAACTTAACGAGGGTGGCAAAGTGACATTGTGGATATATTCATCTCCTCACGGCAAGAAGTTCCCTGGTTTGATTCTCACCTGGGTTCCTTCTGTGCAGAGTCTGCAAGTCCTCCCTGTGTTTGCGTGGGTTTCCTTTGGTTGCACCGCTTTCCTCCCACATTCCAAAGACATGCAGTAGGTGGGTTGGATGCTCTAAATTGGCCATAGGTGTGAGTGTGTGGTGTGGAAGAACTACCATGGCAAGGTTAGCTACTTGGTGGTGTAAACCTTAGCTATAGATGATTGTCACTGTTGAAGTAACACCCTGACCCCATGTGCAGAAATGGGAAAAAGGGGTTGTGGATGGGTGGGTTCTTAAGAACCTAACAGTTGTATGCCAGTATCACATCCCATAAAAGTGTAAAACCTACTGCTGTTGCAGTGTTACCATTTTCTGCGAGCCACAAAGAACAGGATGTAGGGAGGTTTCCATTTTCCCTTGTGCTGGGTGGGCAGCGCTTGTTTTCAGTTCTCTAAAGCATTATCTGTGATATTGTTGGTGTAGCTAGTCGAGCTGACAGAGACTGTGCCACCTACTTCGGCAGCTTTACTGAATCTTCTGTGAACTGTTAAAGATTCACAGACATACCCTTTGTAAACTTCTGGTACAAGGATCTTTGAAAATCCTGCCTTTGAAATGAAGAAACACTCACTCTGTTGAAATCTGGAAGATACATTTCAGAACTTTATGCAGATAAGCCAGGTTTACATTTGAATGTTTGATTTGCAGTTTGTCGTGGCTGCTTATTTGCAAAGCATATACATTTATATTTGACTTTTTTGTTTTGCGAACATTAAAAGCAAAATGATTAGTGTGTGGGTATTTATTTGTAGCTTTTTCTGTACTGAATTTTGTGCTTTTGGAAACTGTTGAATGTGCAGTATAAACAAAGTATGAGTTGAACTGAACCTGTAAAATTAGCTATCTTCCATGGCATTTTATAATCTATTGATTTTTAGATAATTTGAACCTTGAATTGTCTGGTGTCTTTTCCAAAAATGATTTAAGTATATTTTTCTTTACCTGGCATAGTCATAGTCATAAAACTAACTTCTTTATGTCTGTACCCATAGATTTTGCTGTTTGGTATGTTGTTCAAGGAAAAGTTGGCTTGATTTGCAAATGATATTATTCTATACTTGATGGAACCATAAAAGGACATGTCAGCGTTGGGGAGTATTCTGAGAGAGTCCTGGGTTGTTTTGGAATATAAAACTGATACAGATAAAACAAAGGCTATACCTATCAACTATGTACCCCCCATGAATTGGTCCAGCAATACCTATTTATGGAGACTTGATAAAGTGATGTTTTTAGGAGTATGGGTTAAAAAGGATTCAGTTATGGCAGTTAGCGATATATGGGAAGAGTCTAAGTAAAACATAATACAAAAACTGAGAAACTGGAAGATCTTGGCTATGGGTATGGTTATCAAGATACAAGCAGTAAAAATGTTTTTACTCCCTTTAGTTTTATACACAGGTCAGGCATATTTTTATCAACCAGAGGAGAAGTTGTGGACAGCAATTAGTAAAACATTGAAGGATTTTATTTGGGAGGGGAAGAGGGCAAAAGTCAAGTGGTATAAGATGATTCTCCCTACAGAAAGTACAGTTGTGTACACTTATCATAAATGTAGATGTTCAAGTGTATTCACTGTTGCAGTCATCACATTTGGGTTATCTGCCTGCAGGTAGCCCTCAGCCGGCATGAATACCAGAGTCTTCAGAGTTCTGCGTCGGATGCTGTCGCTTTTTCCATGATGTCATGTCATCAGGGGTATAAGACATGCAGCTGATTCCATTACATCAGTTTTTCTTGCCCCAGATGTCAGGAGCCCCCACAATAGGAAGCAATTATATGGTATCGTACACTTCCAGCAAAAAGCAAATACACATGAGACAATATATGCCAAACAAGAAGGAAAGGTAGAGCCAAGAGAAGTCCGGGGGCTGGAGGGAGGGTAACCAGGACTGCAACAGTGAATAGACTCGAACATCTACATTTATGGTAAGTGTACACAACTGTACTATGTTCTTTGTGTTTCACTGTTGCAGTCATCACATTTGGGTTGATTCCCAAAGCTAAGGAAGGGTGAAGGCAGTTAAGGAGCATTAGGGCTAGCAATCAGGCCTTGTAAGACTGCTGTGGCAAATCCAGCACTGGATTTAGAAAAGATAGGCAAGTGGTAATGCTTGATGAAAGTATGTACAGAGCTCCAGGTAGCAGCTTCCAAGATGTCCCTGGTAGGGACTCCTCTGAGAAATGCCGTAGAGGTAGATGCAGCCCTGGTGGAATGTGATCTTATCCCCTATGGGGTAGGTTTTCCACGTTTATATCACGTTATCGAAAGATGAAAATAGCGAAAGCTATTTCATCGAACCTAAAATATCTAAACCACATAATATCGAACATTCAGAACAGCAAATTTTTTCCTTGGGAAAAAATTCGCTATTCCGAAACACATACACACAACACAAGCACAGCTAAAAAACATCAATACACACACATACACTTATAATCCTACAACTAACCCTACACTAAACTATACGGACACTGCTATCTATCCACTTACCTTAACCCTAAGGTCCATCACTATCGCACACTCACCTAACCCGTGCCCTAACCCTAACTCACTTAACCCGCCCCAACCCTAACTCACCTAACCTGTGCCCTAATCCTAACAACCACACACTTACCTGAACCCGACCCGTAAATTTCCACCACAGCGCTGAAAATAGTGAAGCCACAGAACCGGCCAACCAAATTCTTTCCCTAGGAAAGAATTCAGTGTTTTGCAGCTTCGTTATTTTTAGCGTTCGCTCAAAACGGGTCGATATTAAAACATTCAAAGTTTTAAAACTTCGATGTTCTGATATAGACCCGGCTTTCCATGGTGTTTGTAGCAGAAATTGATGCAATGGGCTATCCATTTGGAAATGGTTTGCTTTGAAATGGCCTTCCTCTCTGCCCCTGCAGCAAAGCTAACTAGTAGCTGGTCAGATTTTCTGAGAGGCTTAGTTCTGTCCAAATAGAATCTAAACTGTCTGTGCACATCCAGAGAACGCAGTATTCTTTCCCCCTTATTTTGAGGATTACGGAAAAAAGGAGACAAATGAATGGACTGGTTTAGAGCCACACTAGACATCACCTTGGGCATAAAGGATGGATTAGTCCTGAGGGAAACCCTGTCCGCATGGAAGATAATGAAGGGTTCCACTGCCACGAGGGCCTGCAGTTCAGACACTCTTCTTGCAGAGGTGATGGCTAGAAGTAAGACTGTTTTTCCAAGAAAGGAATTTCAACTCTGCTGTAGCAGCTGGTTCAAAGGGGGGGAAGAGTGAGTTTTTCCAATACAAAGTTAAGTTCCCAGGCTGGAGTGGGAGCTCTCCTGGGGGGGGGGGGTTACATTTTTGGCCCCTGTAAGGAATTATTTTAGCAGGGGATGAGAAGAGGGGTGGCTCAGTATTATAATGCACTGAAATGGCAGAGGCATGAATCCTAATTGAAGAGAAAGATAGGCCCTTGTGGAGCATTTCTATTAAATAATGTAGAATATGAGGTAAGCTGGGCACCATTGTGCCCATCCCCTGAGCCTGGCTCCAGGAGCACTGTCTTTTCCACTTTTCTGAATAGGATTTTCTAGTACTAGGCCTCCTTGCCTCAAGAATGACATCCAGCACCTGCTTACTGAGGGTTGTTAGAGGTGAGCTCAGGGAATTAGCCAGGCTGCAAGGTTTAGGGTTTGAAGCTGAGGGTGCGGAATCTGGCCCGCCTACTGGGACAGCAGGAAAGAGGTCTGAGGCAGGTGCCATGGTTGCAGCACTGTCAGACTGCGCAAAAGGGGATACTAGTGCTGGTGTGGCCAGTCTAGGGCAATCAGGATTGCCCTTGGCTGGTCCTGTTTGATCTTTAGTAGAACCTTCGAGAGGAGAGGCAGAGGGGGAAAGGCATAAATTGAGAGGCTTTCCCTGGTAATGGACATGGCATCCACTTTCCAAGCATGAGTGTGGGGAGTTCTGGTGCAGAATGTGTTCAATTAGTAGTTTTGAGGGGAGGCAAACATACCTGTGGTGTCCCCCATTTGTTCCTCAAGAGCTTGAATATTTTGGGTTCCAGTTTCCATTTGTATGGATCCATGAGATTTCTGCTTAAGTCTTCTGCCAGTGAATTTAGTTTGCCTGGCAGGAATTGAGCTTGCAGGTTCACTTGGTAGCTCAAGGCTGTGTTCCACAGAGCCATGGCTAGTCTGCAGAGTGGGTAGGAATGGGTTCCCCCCTGCTTGTTTATGTACCACATAACTATGGTGTTGTCTGTCTTTACCAAAAGTTGTCCTGGAAGAATAAGGTCTTTGAAGGCTGTCAGAGCATTCTGTACAGCTAACATTTCTTTTTGATTGACATGCAGGTGCATCTGCTTTGGGTTCCATTTGCCCTGAATGCACTGCCCTGCCATGTGAGCCCCCCATGCATAGTCTGATGTGTCTGTTAGGGTTTGGGTGGCAGGGGGTAGAGTGAAAGGGAGTCCCTTGTTGTGGCAGCAGGCCTCTGCCCATCAAAGGAACTCTGCCCTTAGATAAGGAATGATAGGAATCATTGTTTCCAGGTCTTGAGAATGTTGACACCATAGACATTTTAGATACCATTGAAGATTCTTCATATGCAGACTTGCATATGGAATTAACAGAATGCAAGAGGCCATGAACTCCAGGGCTTGCAGGATTTTCCTTGTAGATAGCTGTGTTTCTGTGGCCAGTAGGTTGAAGTAGGTTGTCAAATAAACTTGTTTCTTCGGTGTGAGGAATGCCATCTGGGAAGTTGTGTTCATCTACAATCTCCAGAACAGGAGGGATAGCTAGAGGCCTGTGCTGAGGCAGGGGTAAAAATTCCCTAAGTCTCTTTTTGGATTCAGAATAGTCCTGGCTTTCCCAATGGAAATGCTCCCTAAGGGTATGCAAGGTTTCACCAAAAGAAAAATCTTCTGGAGGGGAAGCAGAGGGAATGGAATCCTCTGCATCAGAATCTTCATAGGTAGATAAGGGTAAATCCTGGTAATCAGAAGGAGCAGAGATATCAGATTCCTGATCAGAAGAATCAGAAGGAAAATCAGTTCTAGGTCTCTTAGAGGGGGAAGGCTGGCTTCCCCTAATTAAGGTAATAAGGTCTTCAGCCATTCTAAGCATTTATTTTTGAGGCATATGGCCCTGAGAATGTGGTTTGGTCATCGGTTTTCTAGGCGTAGTGTGAGCTTTAGGCCTAAGGAATTCAGTATTCTTAGCTTGAAACAAAGTCGTCGGTTTAATATGAAAATCGGTAGGGCTGAATACACTCTCAGAAGCCGGTGCCTGCACAGCGGCTCCGGACCCATCCAAAGTAGAGATATCCGCAGGTTCCATATTCGAAGAAGCATTTCATGGCCTACCGGACTCTGAATGGGTCTCAGTAGAGGCCTGCAAATCTGTAGTAGTGGGTATAAGGGGCCGTGAAAGCGCCTCACTGAATACCGCTGGACTGGCGACTAGCTTAACGGAAGCATCGTCAGCAGTTTTGGACCTATGTGGTCTGTCTCTGTCTTTATCTTTGCATTTTTTGGAAGATCTGTAGTCGGATGGCTTAACAAAGTCATTTCGGAGAATGGAGAACGAAAGTATTTAGCTACAAAAACAGCCCAACGACGAACAGTTCGGGCGTTGAACAAGGCATAAAACCGACAGCGAGGGACATAGTGGTCTGGGCCTAAACAGGTGACGCAGTAAGAATAAAAATCTCTATGAGGTATTTGCTTTCCATAGGCAAGACAATTGTTAATTTTTTCTGACATCGGTTAGAGCAAGAAAAAAGGATCATCAGCGGGGTACTTATCTTTTTGAAGACTTCAGGTCTGAAACTCAAAAATGAAAATTTCAGGAGTTGGACGACCGGCACTTGCAAACTACTTCTGCTTCGGGCACTGCACGGCAAGAAAGACTGATGTAATGGCGTTGGCTGCATGTTTTATACCCCTGACAACATGACGTCATGGAAGAAGCGACATCAACTGATGCAGAAATCCAAAGACTTTGGTATTCAGGCCAGCTGAGGGCTACCTGCAGGCAGATAACCCAAATTTAATGACTGCAACAGTGAAACATGAAAAACATCAAGGAGGTTTAGGATAGTTTGATACGAAGTTATATTTTAGAGCTACACATAAGGGTCTTATACATAACACAACTGGAAAGAGATGATGATGAAGCAGGGGTTAATTGAAGAATTAAGAAAAAAATGGAATTTTTGACTCAGATCCTTAAGGAGAAAAACAAGAGCCACACAGAATATTATATTCATAAAGTAGCAGAAAGTATACTAAGAAGTAAGCCAGCACAGTAATGGAGAAAGAAGATTCTGTCGAAGGGGTGACTGCAATTAGGAGTATAGAGAATAGACAAGAGGGGGTGGAATTTATTGTATGAAGCTGGCAAAGGAGCCACGGTATTAGGAATAAATAATAAAAGAAGGAAATGTAATTAAATGGGAAGTTGCCAAGATATGAGAGAGAGAGAGAGAGAGAGAGAGAGAGAGAGACTAAATAAAATACCTTCACTGGCTGAGACGTCAATTGAATCTAGAACAGAAGCTGCTCTTAAAAAGGGGATGATTGGTAAGAGCATATAAAATATTGCATGATAACTATAAAAATCTATCAGGAGAGATCAAAATGGGGAAGAGAGATTAGATGTGCAATTCACAAAGAAACAATGGGAGGACATGTATGGCTCCCAAATATATAACAAATTCTAGAAGATGTAGGATATTTGCTTGGAATGTTTGACTAGATAGTTTTATACCCCAAGGAGAACTTTTCCTTAGGTAGATGGCAAATGTTGGAGGTCTGATGGAGAAGAAATAGGTGACTAGGAACATATGTTTGGGAGTGTAATGATTTAGCAGACTTTAAAAAACTTCTTATAGAGTTCTCTGTCGAGAATGCTGGTTGAGCAAACAAGTGCAACTAAGGAATTTATTTTTAAGCAGGGATGCAGGATCTGAATTGCATAGACATAGTAAGGCCTTGTTAACTTTAATTCTGGTTGCTGCCAAAAAATTACTGGAAAATAGAAATCAACATCTAAACCAATTATACTTGAATTGGTGAATATTGTAACAGAAATAAAAGAACAGGAGGTGGGAGCTTTAGAAAAGGCTAGGAGTAAATTACATAGAAAAAATGGAAATTGTAATAACAATACATGCAGGGAAATGTTTTGGAGGAGGAATGAGGTTTAAGAGAAGGCAGAAACTGAATAATTTGTGTAATGATACCCAGACTGTAGAATATATAACAATATACATGATGTATAATGTTTGTAAATCTGAACTTGTTAATATAGTTTGATTACTTTTCAACAAATGTAAGTCTGCCATTGTCACAAGTGATAATTCAATAAAGGTGTTAAAAAAAATAATTCCCCTCAGTGGATTCCCGCGAAGGCCTTGTGCAAGACAAGACATGCTAATTCACCTACTGGATTATCCACTACTGAATCAGTAAAAGCACAAACTCCCTAGCCCCACACAAAAACAAAACAAAACAAAAAAAATCACTAGTCAATTTGCTACAATTAAAATAAAAAGGACAGATATAAAAAACTTCTGGGAAATCTTTACCTGGTATCTGGTAAAGTGGTTAAACAGGAAAACATTGCCTTTGAGCATATGGGTGTATTGTCCCCAGCTCTGTAACCCTTGCTCAGCCCTGGATCTCATCATCATACCATGGCCTTGTAACATAAAGTGGACTTCATGTGCATAGTTTTGGGCTAAAAGATTCAGAAAGGCTGTCAATACCTTAAATAGCTACAGCAAGAACACATGCATCACAGGCAGATGCTGATACAAGACAGAAACTAAAAGCTCTGGAATGATCAGGCCAAAGCTCCTAAAGTGTACCAGTCCCTGGGTATTCCATCAGGGGGTTGTCGAACCATAAACGGACCTGCTAATGATCCAACCATGTGACATAACACATATAAAAGCCATGATCTTCACTTTCAGATTTCAAAATTAATCCAGTAGCTCACAGACAAAATTACTAACGAAGGACAATACCGCCTTAGTTGTGGTTACACCTGTTAAACAATTAGGGGACATTCTAGACCAACATATGAAATCTGATCTGCGTATTAAGTCTGTAATTATCAAAACCAGTCAAAAACTTGGTCTTGTTTATTGAGAAAAAACTTTCATGAAAGAACTTACTGGAATCAGATTAGACAGAATTTACCTAATCCCCAGGCTTCTATATGTCCCATGTACTGGAGCAAATTTTGTCTTTAGCAATGGAGCAATTGCTGTAGTTCATTTTCTCCCTGCTGCCTGCCAACCATCAGCCCTCCAGTGACCTGGTCAGCATATTCTTACCCCAAAATGGTCAGTATTATACTCTACCGTAGTATCCTCCTGCCCCATTCAATGTCTGCACAGGATTGGGCATTTTCTACTTGATTAACAGGTGATGTGGGCATGGCCTAATGGACAGATGTATGGCCAATGTCTGCAAATGCTTTTAACAATTAAATAAGAAATTATTATATTATTAAAGCCAATATGAAATGTTATCATATGGCATAAAGTAGTAATCAAGCAACAGATTGATTATATGTAATGAGGGCAATAAAGAATGTTAGTAGCATATAACATAAATGTAAAACATGGCAATGTGGAACTGATCTTATTTTGACTACGTAAAGTTTTGACAAGTGCTTCACAGTTGTGCAAGCTGAACTCTGTCTGGTGTGTGTGTGTGTGTGTGTGTGTGTGTGTGTGTGTGTGTGTGTGTGTGTGTGTGTGTGTGTGTGGGTCATGAATTTATCTCAAAAAAAGGACTTTCTCGGATTGGTTTGGTACTATAAACTGAATAGTCTGAGAAGATTCTAGATCTTCAGACAAAAAAGAAGTGATGTTCTCACCATAACGTTCCATGTTTGTTGTCCATGATCTCGCCTTCATTCTTGCTGGTTGGGTTCGGAACTGAGCATTGGTTCCGACTCGACCACATACTAAAGCTCGAGAGCTTTCACTGGCTTGAGGCTACAACCTATCCCAAGATGCCTATTGACTGTTACCCAGATCTCATTTGAGAAACTAATCACTAGACAATGCCAACCAATAAAATAACTGTAACAGATGCACTGCCCATAATTTGAAAGGCATGAAGGGAATCAGGCAATTTACAGCCAGTTTTAGGAATTTCCTCTCGATCCTCCAGGAAGGGGGAAGGAGTGGTGGAATGCAAGAATGAAGGCAAGATCATGGGCAACAAATATGGAATGTTATGGTGAGTACATAACTTCTTTATGTTATGCTGTCATATCTTGCCTTCATTCTTGGTGGTTGGCACAGCATCCCCAGCACCTTCTTTTTCGGGTGGCTCAAGGTAATAAACTCTTCAGAACAGTTGAACCAAAGGATGCCCTGTTCTACGAGGCCACATTTACTTTGTAATGAGCGATAAAAGTATGAGGGTTAACCCAAGCAGCTGCAGCACAAATTGAATCCAAAGAGAGTCTAGCTTAAAAGGCAGTGGAAGTGGACATAGCTCTAGTTGAATACCCTCTAATTTTTCCTAGCAGCTGTTTATCCTGAGAGTTGTAGACATAAGTGATGGTATCTATAAGCCATTTTGATAAGGTGACTTTTGAAACTGAAGTACCATTTCTATTTTGTGAAAATGAAACAAACAGTTGGTCAGATTTTCTAAATTCCTTGGTTCTATGTAAGTAAAAGCATGTCTATGTATGTCCAATCGGTGAAGCTTGTATTCTGCCTCATTGCCAAGATTAGGGAAAAATACGGGTAAGTCGATACAATTATTTAAATTGGCCTCAGAACAAACTTTTGGCAGAAAAGAAGGATTTGTTCTGAGGGAAACTCTGTCATTGTGGAAAACCAGATAGGGAGAAGTGATAGACAGAGCTTGCAGTTCTGAAACCCTCCTAGCAGAGGTAGTGGCTTTTAAGAAAATTGTCTTCCAAGATAAGAACTTCAGTGAACAAGAGGAGGCTGATTCAAAAGGAGGAAGAGTTAAGGATGATAACACCAAACTGAGGTTCCAAAGAGATGGTGGTTCTCTTAAGGGAGGTTTTAAAAGGAATGTACCCCTGAGAAAGGCTTTGCATAATCTATGAGACATTATATTGGATCCCATGTCTCCTACATGGTAGTTAGATATGGCAGCCAGTTGTACTCATATCATGGCTGCCACTGCACCTTGATTAAAAGTTTGTTAAAAATTCTAGGATTGCAGATATAGGGGCTCTAAAGGGGTCTATATGGTTTTTGTCAGCCCAACAAGAAAACCTCTTCCATTTGCTTGCATAAAGTTTCCTAGTTGATTCTTGTGCGATGAAACCGGAATGTGTCCTACTACCAGGGATACTTCTGGAAGCCTGGCTAAGACTGGAAGTGGAGTAACGAAGCTGTCAGCCTGAGGATTTGAAGAGAGGCGTGGAGTGTTCCCGACTGAGTCAGAAGATACGGCACTCGGTCCAGGATCCAAGGTTCCTCCTGAAGTTGGGGCCATAGAAAAGGGAACCATATCTGACAAGGCCAGTAAGGAACAATGAGAATTAGTCTGCGAGCCAATGATTTGGCTTTCTGGAGAACCTTAGGAATTAATGGAAATGGGGGAAAAGCATATAGAAGTCTCGGGGGCCAATCGTGAGTAAGTGCATCCCTTGGTGACTCCCCCGGAGGGGGAATTAGGGCAAGGTAGCTGCTGCATTTGGAGTTTTTGGGCATAGCAAAGAGGTCACAGTAAGGCTGGCCCCACTTGTGAAAAATTTGGTTTGCAATTTCCTGATTCAGGGACCACTCGTGAGGCATAACAATTGCCCTGCTTAATCTATCTGCTATTACGCTGGATTTCCCTGGGATGTGCGTTTTCTTAAAAGCCACTACCTCTGCAATCAGAAAACACTGAAAAGAAAATGCCCATTGCCATACTCTCTGAACCTCTCAACAGAGGGGGTAGCATCTAGTTCCCCCTTGTTTGTTGATGTACCACACCACGGACATATTGTCTGTTTGTATTGCAATAGTACCTATTGGAAGAGAACTCTGGAATGCTTGCAATACCAGAAGCACCACCCTCATCTCTAGGACATTGATGTGTAAGTGGTATTCGTGTTCTTGCCAAATCCCTTGGACAGTCTGTCCCAGATAATGTCCCCCCCCCACCCTATCTGGAAAGCGTCCGTGGTCACTGTAGTTACAGGTTGGGGGAGAACAAATGGTCTATCATTACCTGAGTGGACTGAAGTCACCATTGCAGGTTCCTCTTGCAGGTGTATGTAATGATAATTTTGTGTGACATGGGCAACTCCTGCATGGACTACTGAGCAAAAAGTAGCCACTGTAATATTCACATGTGTAGGCATGCCAGTGGGACTAGTGTTATTGCAGCTGCCATTGAACCCAAACCTTGAGGACAAATTTTACTTGCACTTTTTTCTTCATGAGCAATATTGATACCTGATGGTTCAGCATTTGGACTCTTTTATGAGGCAGTTTTGCCAGCATGTCTTTTGTGTTTAAGTCTGCCCCTATAAAGGTAATATGCTGTGATGGCAACAAGGCAGATTTTTCCAAATTTGTAGTAATGCCCAGCTCTGAGCAGAGATGAATGGTGGTGTCTCATGTCCTGGCTACTAGATGCTTGGTGGTGGCTGTCAGGAGCCAGTCGTCTAAGTATGGAAACACCCGAAATCCTTGACACATCAGGTGAGCCGTAACTACTGCCATGCATTTGGTAAACACTCTGGGGGCTGTAGTGAGACCAAATGGCAGAGCTCTGAATTGGTAGTGACTGGCTCCCAGCCAGAAGCGTAGATATCTTCTGGATCGCCTGTCCATCTTTATATGGTAGTATCCATCCTGAAGATCTATGGAGCACATCCAATTGTCTTGTCCCAGAAAGGAAGTATAGACTGCAGTGTTACCATCTGGAACTTTGTTTTCTTTACCAACTTGTTCAGTCTTCTGAGATCCAAAATTGGTCACCAGTCCCCTGTCTTTTTTGGAACTAAAAAGAACCTTGAGTAAATTCTGGATCCAATTTGGTCTGCTAGGACTTCTTGGATGACTCTTTTCTTCTAGCAACCTTTGAATTTCTAGGGCTGCTTGATCCCTTTGACTGGGTGGTATGTCTTGGATAGACTTTGATGGGAAGGGGTGGAAGGGAGAAAGGAATGTTTTATCCCCTGGATATGATGGACTGTACCCATTTGTCTTGAGTCATGACTAGCCAGGATTTTGGGTACAGTGATAATCTCCCCCCAGCTGCCTCCAGAGGTGGACAGGCAGGCCTCCTTTCAGGAGTGCTGGAAGGGTCTACACGAGAATGCATCTCTGTCACCCTGATTCTGCGGACCCCCTTTGCCGTGAGGGCAGCATCTTCTGTTGTTATTTCCCCCTCTTCCTCTGGGGGAAAATTCACCACAAGCATCCATCGAGGCTCCTTTGGATTTACAGAATCACATTTTTCCACCCTTCTGACCTTTGGGATAAGGTCTAGTAGTGATGGAGAAATGTACTCCCATGGCAGACAGAGTCTTGCTGTCTTGCTCACTCCTGGTGAGAGTCTCCTTCACTTTTGGCCCGAACAAGGACGAGCCATCAAACGGGGCGTCAATAAAGGAAGACTTGTAGGGTTCAGCAAACTCACAAAGACACATCCAGGAATGTTTCCTCAGAGCTATTCCTGTGCCTGCTGCCCTGCTCACTCCATAAGAAATGAGGCACATGGAGTAGTTAGTTATAGAGGCTAAGGTCACAAGCTCAGAGCTTATCTTTTCAGATACCCCCACAACTGTAGCACCTTGGGGGGTATCTCCTAGCTGCTTCAGGAGATCCCTCTGAAGACGAGTAAAATGGGATAAGTAATTCAACGACCTAAGGGTAAAGGCCGCTGAAGAGAACATATGCTTCCCATATCTGTCCATCATTTGAGACTCCTTATTCGGCAAATATACAGATGCAGAAGTTTCAGCTAATTCATTCTTGGTGGCTGCCGCCACCAGCATGGCATCTACTGGGACACTTTTGGTAAAAAACTGTGTCTTCTGGGGTTGTAATGAATTTGTTGGGCCTCTTCGGAACAGGCTCCACTGACTCTGGAGAGCTCCATGCCTTTCAACTGACTACATCCAGGAGCTGGTCAAAACCAGAGACACCCAAAAGGTGGAGGGTGGAGAAACAAGTGCCTCCAGCTATACCAACTCATGTTCAGAAGGGGAGAGGGTTTTCCAGCCACCTCTCTGTTTCAGAATCTGCAAGATGTCTGAAAAAGAGACATCCTCTGAGGGTGACCATGGGGACCCTTCTGAATCCTCTAAGTCGATATCGGATGTGACAGACTCAGGGGAGTCTACGTGTTTCCTCTTACATATTCTTCTCTGAGGGACCTCCTCCAGGGGATGTTCCGGGGAAGTTTTGGAAGAGGGTTTTACCCATTAGGGCATCCTGGGGCATTGGTTCTTTATGCTGGGGCTGGAGGAATGGTGTAGAGGTTGACACTGGCCCTTTGGGGGGAAGAGTAGCTGGAGCAGAGGGTGGAGCAGTCTCAGAGGAAAGCATGCTCCTCATCACCTTGAAGGCACCACGATCCTGAGCTGAGAGACCCTCCTGCTCCGAGGAACTGAGAGATCTCTCCCGTGACAAGGAGGATGTCTCTGAGGCTGATGTGGGTGCCAAACTCACCTGCACCAAAGCCCTGAGTGGGAGAGTTGGATCCAACAAGGGTCTGGTTCAACCCCCCCCCTTCGGTGGATGACAACATTGAAGTGGTCAGAGCTGAGATCAGCACCGAAACTCCGGGAAGGAATTTTGGGTCCAATGGTTCCACCACTAGGACTTCCAGGCACTCTGGCTCCAAAATCGACTGAGTTGGAGGAGGAACTGAAGGTAAAGAAGCTACTGGAGTCAGCTCCATGACCGTCTGGGCTGGGCTGGTGAGAATTTTTGCCAGGGCCAGTGCATGAAGCAACCTTTTAACCACCTGCTCCACATCATCATCCGAAAGGCTCCTGGATGACTGAGAAGAATGGGAGGACTTGTGGCTATCCACCACTGACTGTAATAAAGGAGACTGCAGCATCAAATGAATCAGATCCAAGGATGGTAACTGGCTCCTTTTTCAACTACTAGACAGTTCCAAAACTGCAAGTGGAACCGATGTAGACTTTTCCTTTTTGGAACTGACAGGCTTTGGATCCAAAGAACTAAATTTTTCAGGTCTCTTTGATGGTTCAGTAGCTGGAGCAGGAAAAAGTTTTGGGTGATTTGTCTGAAGGTTTGGAGGCCTGAGTCTCTTCAACAGCTGAATCAAAAGGCCCCTTTAACAAACCCTGAAGAATTAGCTTATTTTTCCATTCCTGCAGGACCCTTGAACTAAACGCATGGCAAATAGAACAGGAATCCTGCAGGTGGACGGTGCCTAAGTAATACACACAACTAATGTGACCATCAGTGATTGATATATTTTGTGTGCAAGAATCACACTTTTTAAAACCGGACTGTTTGTTCTCTTTGGACATCCTATCACTATCAGCCAAAGTTCACAACCAGTAGTGAAAGACACCAAGTTAGTAAAAGTTTTGCTCAAGTGCAAGACTACAAAAAACAATTAGTCTATAAAGAAAAACAAGTTTTTTGTTGTTGTTTTGAAGAAGAGGGAAGAAAGTTAGAGGAGCGTCTCTAACTTAAACGACACACTCCTCTAACCTGAGGAGACGCCTCTAATTTAAATGGTGAAAGGAATAAAAGGGTAGCCCTCTAACTAAAAACAGGCTATGGGAAGAAAAGGGGAACCCTCTAACTTAAATGGATTCCTAAAAGGGGGCAGCACTAGATAGAGTCCTAAGAGAAAAACAACGGCCCACACAAAGCCAAAAACAAGGAGCTGAAAGGACCTTTACCGAAAAACAGGAACACTCAAGATATAGCAATATAACTAGATTATTCTACTACTAAATTAGTAATTAACAACCACACAAAAAGTTAAAGAAAAATCCACTTAGCCTGAGCCAGCAAAAAAGCAATCATGAAGCTGCAAGCAGCAAACGAGATCTGGGATAGGTTGTAGCCTCAAGACAGTGAAAGCTCTCGAGCTTTAGTATGCGGACGAGTCGGAACAGATGCTCGGTTCAGAATCCAACCAGCAAGAGTGAAGGAGAGATAAGATGACATAACATCAGATATTTATAAGAATCACACAACTTCTGAATTTGGAGTCTGGTGTCTTGTTCTGTTAGAATGGTATTGCAAGCATGATAGCAATTAAGTCCCCCAAAAAAGAATTAATTTAGTACATTAAAGAAGAAACTGAGGTTGGCAAGGAGAAAACAAGCTGCTTCTTTTTTGTTATGAATGTCAGCGGACAATATTGTACATCTGTCTGCATATTTATTAGCTTCTTTTCCTTCATTGACTGTTGCATTTTTATTTAGTTATGTTCTCTTTGTCTTACCAGGATACATGACTTAAAGTAGAGTGAGTTGTTGAACAGAGGAAAGAGGGGCACCTGCTTTGTCAGTTGTTGAACTTTTTTACCTGTCTATACATACTGCTCCTGTTCATCACCTTGTAAAGCAGAAGCCATGAATGGAGATAATCTGCAGGAAACATCAGCTTTTTGAGCTCAAAAATCAAAGTTTTAAAAGTCCAGTTACATAATCCTTCAGTTTAGAAGTTCAATGAAATGGTTGGGAACAAAGGTGCTTAATGAATAAATCTGTGTTTTGGTATGATGTACAATGTCCAGCACTATTGTATATCATTACATATTTCACTACTCTGTGCCCGAGAGTTGATGTGACAGACAACTGTTATTAAACACAAATTATATTTTCAAGTACACAAGTGATCCAAAAAACGGCAGACTGCTCCAGTTCTTTAAAAAAATCTCTTTATTCACAATGGTATGAGTGCTTTCACAGGTTATACTGCTTCATCAGATACAAACAAGAATAAAAAATGGCTGCATTAAATAATCTAACAAGTCACATGATACATTTCACTTAACTCTAAAAGGGACACAGTCCTTACAATACATAGCATTATGCACACTAACTAAAAGACATATAAAATAACAAAAAACAATATATCTAACATGATTATAAACTCCTTTTAAAACAGTAACTACACAAATAAAAACCAGAAACAAAAACGGAGACTCAACTGATATAAAACAGCCAAAAAGATCAAAATATCAGTAAGGGAAGACCGCAACCACCAGTTTATTAACGTAAGCAAACTGCAATGAAACGTTTTCGTCAAACCAAATTTTGACTTCATCAGATACACATTAAAATCACAAGGTGTCTTATATATATATATATACATAACACAATTAATCATTCAATAATTAATTTAAATCTCTTAAAGAGACATTTGTTTAAAACTGCATTAAATAACACTAGATATATCAAAATTTAATAATATGCACATTGCACAATTAAAATATATAAAACATAAAATACTAACTACACAAATACTCTATACTAACTATTGCTACTTCATCTGCGTAGACACCTACTCTTTAGTTTAGGTTTAATGGGCAGCCTGTCATTCAACCTATGCCCATAGTCTCTTCTGAGCCTGATTATCCATTTGGCTTCCAGTTGTTCAGTAGTATTTCTAATATCACCACATCTGGTTCTCTCAAACCATATCCCCTTAAGCCACACACTCCAGGATCTAAACCTCACCACAACAATAAATAGGACGTGCTGGAGGGATAGATTCCTGTCCCAGAGACTTCCCATGCTCTGGAACAAGATTCCAATCTACATTAGGCAGAGCTCCTCGCTAACCCTCTTCAAGAGAAACCTTGACGAGTGGATGGGAAACAGAAAGTTTACCCCAGAGATCACTTCAATGGCTCTGCTGGACAGAGGCACAGGGAACTAATCTAAGGGGGCGGCGAAAGCCAACACATTCCAACTAGGTTTATAAATGCCTTCGGGCAGATAGCCTAGTACCTACCTATGAACCTAAGTGCACTTAACCTGGACATCCTAAATGCTTGACTGCGGATTACATTCCTAAAAAAATATGTTGGCTGATGAAACGTTTTATGAGAAAGTTAATATGAGATGTGTAGACAACATGATTCAGTGTCCATGATGTGTTAAACAGGCTGTTTAAATCTGGTATCCTAGATAAAAGTTTGCACGATTCTTTATTTGTTGCACACCCCGTTATTCCAGTCATCAGTGGTCTTCCTAAGCTACATAAAGATCCTGTTTAGCCCCCTTTTAGACCCATAGTGGCAGGCCATGACTGGTGCACTGAACCAATATCTATTTTTCTTGAAAAACAGCCGAGACCCATTCTTAACACTATTCCACATGTGTTAAGAGATACTAAGCAGTTTTTAGAAGACTTATAGGATTATACTTGCAGCTCACAAAGCACATTTTTGCTAGTTACAATGGCTGTATCTTCTCTCTTTACTGTAATTCCTAATGACATGGGTATAAAGTGTGTTAAAAAGTTTTTGAATGCCTTTTCTGATTTTGATGAAACTAAAATTGAATTAATTTTAGTGTTATTAGACACAGTATTAGTGAACAATGATTTTTTATTTAACAATAAATTTTATTGGCAGAAGCATGGCGTAGCTATGGGCACTTCTTGTGCCAATAGCTACGCCAATACTGTTATGGTGACCTGGGAATAGGAATTTGCGATCAATGGTGAATATGAGTTTATTTCATTTTATCACAGATTTGTGGATGATCTTTTTATTTCGTGGAGTGTGTGCACTGAACAGTTCCAAGACTTTATGGACTATATTAATAGAAGTACAACATATTTACAGTTCTCTTCTGAAACACTTGGGACAAGTATGCATTTTCTAGATGTGAACATGGTGATGTTATCTATACAAATGTGTTCAGAAAACCGTGCTATCATAACCATCTTTTTCATAGAGGAAGTATGCACCCACCACACATTTTTAGGAATGCAATCCACAGTCAAGCATTTAGGATGTCCAGGTTAAGTGCACTTGAAAGTGATTACCAACATTATACTAATAATTTGAGAAAAGCATTCACAGAGAGAGGCTATCAGAACAAAGAAATTGTTGAAAATATTGAGGGTGTAAGGAAAGTGAGAGACACTAGTGCCAAACCCTATTTTTCCAACCAAATAACTAAGTTAAATGAGGCAGCAGTGCCACAAGATTCTGGTAAAGATATGAAGTTAAGAATACCCATGTTTTATGAAATGATGATTTTAGGCATCAGAGAGTCATTGAGAGACATTGTAATATTCTAATGACTGATGAAAGTCTTTTGGGAATTTTACACACCAAACTAAGGTTTATATATAAAAATATGCTACCCTAAAACTCATAGAATTGAGAGAACAGATAAGAGAACATTTCTCTGTGGCAATTGTGCTGCTTCCAAGTATATAAATACTACCAACGTGTTTTTACATCCTGATCAAAAGAGAGAATATATATTTAATATATATGCTACCTGTAGTTCAGAACATGTAATTTATTTAGCTTCTTGCACAGTGTGTGCTAAATTTTATGTTGGGAGAACAGATAGAGCTCTGCAGAATCACATAAAAGAACGCGTTTATCATATTAGTAAGGGCAGCCAAAATAGTGCCCTTTCTATACATGTCTTGGAGACAGATTTGACATACACATTTTTATTTATAGCTATTGGTAGAGTGTTTGAGAGAACCAGATGTGGTGATATTAGAAATATTACTGAACAACTGGAAGCCAAATGGATAATCAGGCTTAGAAGCGACTATGGGCATAGGTTGAATGACAAGGTGCCCATTAAACCTAAACTAAAGAGTAGGTGCCTACGCAGATGAAGTAGCAATAGTTAATATAGAGTATTATAGCAATAACTCATGCTTGGGTGTGGGTAATGCTGAATTTACCCACGGTTGGTGTAGTTTGGTCACGAGGGCGAAGCCCGAGTGGCCAAACAAAGCCAACCGTGGGTAAATCCAGCATTACCCACACCCAGAAGTGGGTTATTGCTATTATACAATGACATTATTAAAGAAAAAAAATAATTACTTTTCTTAAATAATGGCATTGTATAATGCCTCCTTGCTGCCCTTCCGCAGCTGTCTGGTATTCTGCGGCAATTCAGATGTACTGCGCATGCGTATGCCTACGCAGTACATCAGAGCTGTGGGCAAAAGCAACGGCGAAAGCAAGATCTCCGTTGCTTTTTACAAACTGTCTTGCTATGTTAAATGGGTTTAACATAGTGAGACAGCTTTAAAAAAATGCAACAGAGAATCTCTGTTGCTTTTTTTAAAGCTGTCTCGCTATGTTAAACCCATTTAACATAGCGAGACAGTTTTGAAAAAAGCAACAGAGAAAGCAAGATCTCCGTTGCTTTTTACAAACTGTCTCGCTATGTTAAACTCGTTTAACATAGTGAGACAGTGTGAAGCAATGGAGATCTTGCATTCTCTGTTGCTGTAAAAAAAGAGTTATAGTAATGGAAAAAGTCTGGGCGACCGGACCTTTTTCCATTACTATAACTCTGATTTACAACGTGCACACTGACCAATCAGCGTGCACGTTTTTGAATATTAATGGGGGTTCATTGTATAATTGTGTAGTTACTGTTGTAAAAGGAGTTTATATTCATATTAGCTATATTGTTTTTAGTTATTTTATATGTCTTTTAGTTAGTGTGCATAATGCTATGTATTGTTAGGACTGTGCCCCTTTTAGAGTTAAGTGAAATACATCATGTGACTTGTTTGTTAAAGTATTTAATGCAGCCTTTTTTATTCTTGTTTGTATCTGATGAAGCAGTACAACTTGCAAAAGTGCTCGTACCATAAAGAGATTTGAAGAACTGCAGCAGTCTGCTGTTTTTGGGTTCACTTGTGTTTTTGTAATTATTTCTGGTTTATTTTATGTAAGCCTGAAACTTGGAGAATTGTGGTGGTTTGTGTTTTTTACAACTTATATTTTGCTGGAGTAGGGACACTTGTAGTCTGTAATGATCTGCAAAAATCTTGCCTTGATAATATATAAATGTATTTATGCACTAGAGATTATCTAAACAACATAAGATTGACAGCAAAAATACTGACAGTAAAATAACCAGGCTCAAAAATATCTAAGCCCAAAAACATCTAAACAAAAAATATTGACAAAATATAAGTTATACTAGGGAAGGGTTTATGCACTTTCCACAATGTTGTTCAACATCATAATTAGTATATACAGGTTCATGGGGTCATAGGTATACACTAGGCTAACAGCCACCACAGCTTTTATAAGCCTAGCCACACAACCCAACCCAAATGTGACCCCGACCCCATGTAACATGGGCATCTATTTGGAGGAGTATTTAAGTTAGGAAGTTGCGAAAGGTTTAGTTGGTGGAGTATGTTAGTTAGGGAATATTTGCTGTTGGCCTCTGTCTTTCAGAGACACATGAGCCAGACTGGGGGTGAATTTTTGATTTCCCATCCGATGGTCAAGGTTATGTTTGAACAGGATTAGGGATGGATTCTGCTTCACATGGATGGAAAGCCTATTCCAGAATAATGAGATCCTTTGAGACACATATCTGTCTCGCCGGCATGTTCTATTTATGTTGCAAGCAAAGTTTAAATCTTTGGCTCGAGTGCTTCTGGTGCTATTCATTTTGGGATGTGCAAAAGGTCCATCAGGGCAAGAAATGAGGATGCCTTATATTTCAGGCATGAATTGCCTCTCAGTAACCTGTAGGAGACTGAGTATAAAGACAGGACTTTAAGGTGATCTGTATAGCACAATGTGTAAATACCCTGGATTCTCTTACAGAGGTACCTCTGGGGGGTTCTAACTTTTGCATATGCCTGGTCAGGTACATGCTGAAGGGGGCATTGTATTCAATGATGGATCTGATAAGGGTTGAGTAAAGTGGTATTATAACTTCCTTTGAAGAACAGAATAATTTTCTTACTACGTTGGCTATGTGTTGGTCAAAGTCCAGATTAGTGTCTATATATGTTCCCAGATCCCTAATTACTGGGTTAACTCCTATGGGTGTCTTTTCACCGGAGTAATTAACTCAATTGGACTTTTTCTCAAAGGGCACTATAATGCACTTCTTGGCATTGAGTTTTAATCTGTAGCTTTGGCATCAGTCATCTGTCTGTGTTAGACCCCTTGCAGGATTTTAGTGCCATAGAGGAATCCATGATAGCTCCCAGTTTGTAGTCATCTGCAAAACTGGTGAGCCAGAAGCCTTTGACATTAGCCTTAGCCTCTAAGAAGTACATACCTAACAGGAGCAGGCCCAGCACTGAGCAATGAAAGTACTCCTCTGGTGATCTGTCTCTTGGTGAAGATGGTCTCACCAATCCTGACTTCTTGGGTCCTGTGAGACAGCTGCCAATCTAGTAAGATATGTATTGATTTATGCCTAGTTTGGTGAGTTTGCCAACAATACCTGAGTGGAGTATTGTGCTGAATGCCTTAGCCAGGTCTAGGTAGGCCGTAAGCACTGTTTTCCTATCATCCATTACCTTGATTATCTTCTTAAAGAAGTCCACTGAGTTAAGTAGGCATGACTTTGACAAAAACCAAACTGGGATGGGTCCAGTGTCTGCAGGTTGCCAATGTCTTTGTTGATAATTTCCATGATAATTAATTTATGTGTTCACATATTAGGCTAGTCAGACTAATGGGTTTGTAGTTTTTGGGGTCAGCTGATGGTCCACCCTTCTGAAGAGGGATAGGCGATGCAGTCCTCCACTCATGTGGTATGTAGCCTGTTTAGAGGCTGAAACTGAAAACTGACTCAAGCAGTCCAGATAAGTCATGTTTCAAGCTATTTAGGAGGCAATGCAGGATGTTGTCTGGGCCCATTGAGGCTGTGTTTTTGGCCTTAGTGAGTTCCATCATGATCTGCTCTCTGCTAATAAATGGGGGTGGCTAGTGGCGATTTCACGGGGTGAGGCCGGTGGAGAGTAGGGGGTGAAGTAAGAGCTAAATTTGTCAGCCAGCAGATTCACTATGTCACTCTGCTCAGAAGGTGGTACTATTTATAACCAGTTCAGCACACTGCTCTGTGTTACCTTTAAGGTTTTGGACATAATTTTAGATGGTGTTGTGGTTGTCTTCAGTTTTAAAAGCTATCTTGACCTCATAATTGGCCTTATTGTATTTAATCAGTCCTCTTGTCTTCCTATTTAGTTTAATTAGTGAGCTCTTGCCATTATGAGAATTGCTCGTTCTGATTTTGGCCATGACTTTTTTCCTTTTGTTATATACTCTGTTCAGGTAAGGATTCTACCGGTGTGGATTGGTAGGTACATTAGCCTCTAAGTAGCCATTTACATGGTTGTGCAAGGTTTCTGTGAACAGTTTTGCATAAGTTGCTGCGAACTCGGGGTTCGGACGAGCATTGAATTTTGGCAAACTGTCACTTATTTTATTTATTTTATTTTATTTCATTTTACATTTGTTGTAAAATAAGATGTGTTATAAGATGTAGTTTGCTTTAGAATAGTTCCTAACTGTTACATGTTTTGCTGTTTTTTCTGTGTTGATTTTTTCATAACTTTGTGATCTGACTTCACCAGTAAGGACATGATGGGGGGGGGGGGGGGGGCAGTGCTATCCCATGTTGGTGAGTATTTAGTCCAGTATATCTGAACCTCTGGTTGGAGTGTGCAGTGCACTAGTCAAGGGCATTTGTATTACTAAGTGGCATTGATATTATGTCTGTCAGTTGGCACACAGAATTAAGGAGGTCTAATGAGCTGTTTCCTGTGGTCCAGTGGTCCAGGGTTTGATTCCTTCAGCTTCCATTGCTAAACTATGTGACTCTGATCAATTCATGTAACCAGACCGTGCTCCTGGGCTGAGTTTGAAAAGGATTCCAGGAAACAAATACAAATAAAATAAAGTCCAGGACACTTTGTGTCTGCAAACTGGAGGTAGTGTATGTTTCCCCATTTGTAGAGGGGTAGTAGAAGTCTCTCATGATCAGGGTGTTTGGCTGTATGGTAAGTGCCTCCAGCAGGTCTAGGTACAAGTTATGGGATTTTTGGGGCATAGATGGTGAGCTGTAGTTTGCTAAGATATGGTAAGGGACTTTATCCATGGTGATTTGCATGTGGATGGATTCCAGAGCATCATCAAGTTTAACAAACCTGGATGTATGTTTGTTGTTAATGTCGATCGAGACACCTCCACCTTTAGTCCTTGTCTGTGCGGCTGATAGTCTAAATGTGTGGAAGGCACTGAAGCCTTGACTACCAGACTACTTTCTGCAGCGTTAAACCATGTCTCAGTAATGGCACACAAGTCTATATTCTCCACAGTGAGGAGGGCTTGTAGGGTGCAGAGTTTCTTGTTAAGGTCTCTAGAATAGAGTTATCAAGACTTTATGTTCCTTTGGGTTTTGTTTGCTAAGTTGGTAGCTTTATCAGTTTGGCATCACCTAAAAAAGACTCTAAAGTGGGTGGATAAAATTTTAGCTAATATACGGAAGCACAGGGGAGACAGGTGCAGACCAATAGACTCTTTTCCATAAACTGGTCCTTCCTCTTAAACCTACCCTTTGAGGATGCTGTACACAAATTTAACAGCACGTTTCTTGACATTCTCAGTTCTCTTGCTCCCCTTAGGAAAATCGGAGTGAAATCCCTCTTTGCACCTAGGCTTTCTCAGCCTGCCCACTCTCTGACGCACAACAGGGATAATGCCTGGAAAAACTGGTTAAAATCTAAATCTCCCATCCACCTCCAAACCTATAAAGAACTCTGAAACCTCACTAAAACCATGTCAATAATGATAAAAAAAATTTCTACCTAAAGCCTCAAACAAACCCTCATAACAATCATAAAAATTCCTGGAACACTATTAACAAGATTCTTTACCCAGGTAGCCCCAGTACACCTAACCCTTGTCCTAACAACTCTCCCCTTGAAACTGCCTCCATTCTCAACTCATATTTCATTGACTCCATGAGGAAACTAACCAAGAATAGCCACAATACTGAGCTCACTGTTCCTCCTTCTCTTTCATGCCATAAAACTACCTTTTCACTCAAACCTGTCCGCACTGCCTACAAAAAAATCACTGCTAAACAATCTAAAGCCATGCTTTCCCTCAGCAGAGAATCTACCTCCCCTCTTCCTAAAGCTTGCTGCTAGCTCACTAGCCTTCCCTATTTCCATCCCGATTAACCAATCTATTCAAGAATTTACCATCCTCACTATCTGGAAACAATTCTCACTGTTCCAATCCACAAAGGAGGCCATTCCACTGACCTCTCTAACTGTAGGCCCATAGCCATTATGTCCTCCATCTCTACGATATTGGAAAAATGCATACACAAACAGCTCCTTGATTATCTTCTACAAGAAAATCTGCTCACACCTACCTAACACAGCTTCTGCCCTAACCATAACACATCCACTGCGCTAATCCCCTTCACTCATATTATCTTTCAAGCCAGAGACAACAATAAGCCTGTGTCCAGTCTATTTTTAGACCTCTCCAAAGTATTTGACCCTGTATCTCACCCCAAGCTCATCACTAAAATGTTTGAGCTTGGTCTCTCTAATCCTGCTCTTAGATGGATCTCTAGCTACCATATCAACAGACAGCACTCCATCAAATGACTCCCTTCCTTCTCACCCTTCCTCCCTGTTAATACCTCAAAGATCCATTTTTGGACCTCTACTATTTAACATCTTCACAAACTGTCTTCACTCTTTGTGCTCTCAGTCTTGCCTCATACAATATGCAGATGATTCCATTATAATCTGTATGCCTGGTAATCTTTTATACCTCCACACTTTAACCCAAAACTCTTTCAACTCCATCAAAAGATGGCTAACTGGCAATCAACTTGTACTCAATCCCAAAAAAACAAAACTTCTTTTGTTCCTCCCCAAATCTCTTTATCATCTTAAATCTTCATTTACTATCACATCCCTTGACAACACTGCAAGTAACATTGAAACACACACCAAGCTCCTGAGTGCTATCATTGATGAGCAACTAAGATTTGATCCACACATCCAAAATTGCATAAAAAACACCCACCATAAACTTAGGTTGTTCTATATAAAAAAAAAAACTTTCTCACCAAGGACTCTAGATTTTCCCTTGTCCATGCCTATCTTCTTCCCAGTCTACTATATGACTCACCCATATTGAACAACCTACAATCCTATCTATAGTCTAAATTTGAACTCACCTATAACAAAATTGCCAGGTTTGCTGCAAATCAACCCTATAACTCACACCACTGCCTTTGTTTCAAATCCCTAAACTGGCCTGAACTCCTACACCAGCTCCTACTAGCTCAACTGCTCCTTATTCACTCCATTACCAACAAACCTACCTCCTGCCCTGCCATCTCATCCCTCACCTCCTTCTGTACTTCGAATCTCTCTTTCTGCAGCGCTGACCAGCTTCTGTTGGAAATCTGCATGCCCGACAGAAAAGTTGGCCAACATCTTTACAGCTACCCCATTGCCTTAGCTTGGAACAAACTTCCTCTGTTCAGCAGAACTGTATTTAATACCCTCAACTTCAAAAAAGCTTTAAAGGAGTCTCTACTGAATTCATGGATTTGCTCCTGTCAAAATCACATCTAATTCTAGACTGCCCTCAACAACCCCCTCCTCACTTTGTTCCCCTGATAATTCACCTTCTGTTCCCCCTCTTTCAACTCCATTTCCAGCTTCCTAATTTACCCTAACCTTAACTGTTCCGATTCATCCCTCATTACACTTACCTAGCCCTTTCTCCCCTTCTCCCAAAGCAAACTAATAAGGCATTGCCTATTTTCCGATCCACATACTCTATTTTTAAACCTCCCCTACCTGCAGTACACCAAGCTACCACTGGATGTCATACAGTAGTGGATCTATCTGCCTTCCTCTTCTCAGAATGCATGAGTTGGTGTAGTCCACTCACCCCATCCCTCCTCATTGGTTACACCAGCATCTGGGTTGCTAGTTAATGCTATGTCATCTAGGTCATAATCAGAGCCCTGCATCATGGACCTGACTGGAGTAGTGTTATAAATAAATAGCTATGTTTGTTACAGGGCGTGCTTGTAGGATACTTTAATGCATTTAATCAAAATAATTGCATTGGCTTGAAAGTATTCAGTTTATCAGTTCCTTACATCTAGGATTAGTTCACTGGATACTTTTTCTAAAGAATAAAAATAAAAAGTAAAAATCCAGCAATTAAGTCCAGTGGTTGAATGCTATACTCCTCCACAAAATCTGCATTCAGTTACCTTGCTCTTTGACAGCCCCCTCATTTAAAATTCCTTTGGGAATTTCTTGTTTTCTCTTGTGGTGTCAAAATATGGAGAAAACTACCTATATCAGATCATGAAACTATTCTTAAATGTACACTAAGAAAGGTATATTTCAGCCTTCTTTTCAAAAGGTAAAGGTTTTACCTGCAGCTCAGGTGTTGCACTCCCATTGTAGATACAGTAGAAGAGTCTTTGTGGGCTCTGTTCAAGCAGCTTTGTTTTAAGTTTTCACCATATCCAGGTTTTCTTAAAAGTTAATTGTTTTCTTAAAAAAGTTAATTGGCTTTTTAATGTGATTGGTAGAGATATGTGAGGTAGAATACTCAAACTGTTCATTTCATTTTGCTTTGTATTCTGATGAAGTCTCCTTCTTATTGAGATGAAAGTTCTCAACATTTTGTGTTCTTATTAAAGATAATATTTCAGCAGCTGTGTTTGTGGCTCCTTAGACTGTTTTTTTTTTCATTATTTTATCAATGTTGTTTGGTAAGGAAAGCCAGAATACTAACTCTCTGACTCTTCTCTTAGTGGATGTGGATCCCTGGTGACCACGATGCAAAATCTGGATATACTCTTGTTGTAAGAAAGCAGGAACAACAATTTTAGGGGTCTATATTAGATCACTGAATGCTTAAAAAAGCGAATGGTGATTAATCGACCCTATGTAAACGAAAGCTTACAATGTCGAACTGTCAGAACAGCGATTTTTTTCCAATTGAAAAAAATCGCTGTTCCAAAAAAAAAATTAAAAAATAAAACACTTTAAGCATTACATTTAGTAGGGAGCTTCACACCCACACACTCCCCCCCTACTTAAATATACCAACTCCGAGACCACACTACAGTGCCAAAAATGGCAAAGTAATGAAGCAGCCAAGCAAATTCTTTCCCAGGGAAAGAATTCGCTTAAAAGCCACTTCAATATTTTGCTGTTTCAGTCTTTTAGGTTCGACCAAGGCGCATTCGAAATAATGCATCTTCGGTCTTCTAATAGGAAATCCAATTTTAGGACCTTTGAAAATAATACCATCTTCCATCAACAATTCATCTCTGTAAGGAAAGTAGGTTTGCACTTCAGGTGGTACACTAGATTGCTTTGGGGGTCATCCAACATTAATGTAGTGATTGAGCTTCTGTTAAGTTTGCATCAGTCTGAGTGTGATCTCTTAGCTCATCAAGTCTAGGGGGGGAAAATTACCCACTGACATCACATCAAAGTCAAAATTCTTTGCATCAAGCTGTTCTGTGGTATTTCTGGGTGATCTGGATAAGGTATCAGCTAGATAAAGCAATTTGCCTTTTGTTTAGACCAGTTTAAAATTGTACTTTTGCATTTTGAGCATCATTCTCCTGTAATCTCGTTGGAGTGGAATGCATAGTCTTCTTTAGAATACTAATTAGAGGTTGCTGGTCAGTTTCATTCTGAATAGCTCAACCACAAATATAATCATGAAACTCTGAACATGCAAATACTATTGCCAAAAGCTCTTTCTCAATCTGAGCATACGGCATCTCAGTTTTGGTAAGTGTTCTAGATGGATAGGCTACAGGTCTGCCCTTTTGAAGTATGACTGCACCAAGACCAAATTCTGAAGCATCACAGTAAAGAGTAACTAGTTTGTTCACATAATAGTATCTTAATGTAGGTGGGGTGTCGTGTCAATTTTCTGGTGCTGTTCCATCCATGACCATGCAACATTTTTGTGTGTTAGCTCTCTTAAAGGTGCTGTCAACTCACTTAAAGATAATATTTCAGCAGCTGTGTTTGTGGCTCCTTAGACTGTTTTTTTTTCATTATTTTATCAATGTTGTTTGGTAAGGAAAGCCAGAATTTGGTCTGGTATAAACTTGCCTAAATAGTTGACCATGCCTAGAAAATGTTGTAGAGCTTGTACATTATCTGGTGCTGACACTTCAAGAATAGTGGTTTGCTTGGTTGGGTCTGGTCTCAAGCCTGTACTTGTGAACAAATGACCATTGTAGGTAACTTCTGGAAGTCTGAATTTACACTTCAGAGGATTAAGCTTTAAGTTTACCTCATGTGCTCTATCTAGAACTTTCTTTAGGTTTCTGTCATGTTCTGCTTCTCCACTGCCTCCAACCAAAAACTCATCTACTATTATGGCACAAGGATAACCCAAAAAAAATTGCTCCATTGCATGCTGAAAGACTTCACTTGCAGAATTTATTCCAAATGGCATCCTTAGGAATCTGCATCTGCTAAATGGAGTACCAACAGTAGTTAGAAATGAAGATTTGTGATCAAGCATCACTTGCCAAAATGAACTATTTGCATCCAAGACAGAGAAAACAGTGGCATTCGGTATTAGAGCTGCAACCTCTTCGACAGTGCGCATTGGATGATACAGTCTCTTCAGTGCTTTGTACAGATCTCTTGGGTCAATACATATTCTGATTTCATCTGAGGCTTATAACTCTCAGGCACTGTAATACTCTTGTAATGCTGTCTTTTGCAAGAAATCACCTCTTATCAGCTTATGAAACATATTGAATAACTGCACAATGTGAATAAATTGGACATCTGTTGTCTTAAACTCAATAATTTTTTGAAGTAATTGTACTTTGCGAATAACTGCATACAGCACACTGAAATGTCCCCAAAATGGCGATACCATGTTAGGGAATTCTCTACAGTGCAAGAAACACTCTGTAATGGCGGCACTTTGTGAATAGACACACACAGCACAAGAAACTTTTCGAAATGGCTATATTTCGACTGTATTATACAAAATAGTTGTACTTTGCACACAATGAACATTTTGAATACATACACAGTAATAAGCACTCACTATAAGCACTTTTACATACTTTGAGATACTTTGAATAACTTCCTCTTGATACAATAAAAAGTGGTAGTTATGTCAAAACATAGCACTTTGCCAAAACACATGCAGTCGGCTTGCTTTATTTCTGCTTAATGTGCCTTTTTGCCCTTATTATATTCGTTTTGGTCATTTAAGCCCTTTTCATGCCCAATGTACTTTTCTTGTTCTCCTTTTACTATAAACATGCCCAGTTTCACTTGAAACACACTCCTTTTGCTTTATACATGCTCATTTTATCTTTAAACATGCTCGTTTAGCTTTACTGTTAATCACTCCAAGAACTACTTTTATTTAAACATTTCCTTTTAGTTAAACTATTCATGACTTCTGCTTGCTTAATAGTGTGATTTGTGCCCCTGAAATGCCCCTTTTTGTCTTTTCTATCATGTAAACAATTTACGTTATTTCTCATTACCTTTTATTCCTTTCTGTCTCTGTTTGTACTATTTTCTCTCAGTTTCATCATCACTGTCATCTTTGCTCCTCATGGTTCTGGATTTTATTGTCTTCCATCCCACTTCTGACACCATATCGCTCTCCGATTCTGGATACACTAGAAGAGTCTTCATGGGTTCTGTTCAAGCAGCTTTATTTTATACAAACACATAGTTAAAGTTACTGACTTTAACTTATATACAAACTAACAACTGCGCTTATGCATGCTATCACTGTGACTGCTTTTACAAAATGGCCCCACAGAGTGCAAGTGTCTGGAATTTTATATGTGCACATAAAGCCTTGACACGCTTCTTAAAGGTACAACGCACATCACTTGCACTCCGATCTACATCAGGTATTACCTAATAATGTCAACTTCCAAATATTCCCTTGTTTTCCCACTGTGTTTGTATACTACCTTCCTATCACAAGCATATATACACATGCATGCACATGCAGATGCACACACACACACACACACGCACACACACACACACACACACACACACACACACACACACACACACACACACACACACACACACTTTAAAAACACACACTATGTCTGCTGTGTTGTCCTGATGAGGGCTGCATTTGCTTGTGAACATCTGTTTTTATGTTGACACCAAGTTAAGTTATTCTGAGTGTGATACAGTAGGCCTCATTACTTAATCTCTGAGAAGATAACTGTAGGTATTTTCTGTCTTGTAGGTTGTTACCTGCATTAATTTTGATACTGTCCTTCATACTCCTTGTCATTTGTGTAACTACTGTTGAAACATATGTCACTGTTTGTGCTTTATATTATTGGTTGCTTTCTTTGTCAATTTGGATTGTTGCATCCAGTTAGAGTTTTGCTGTTAAATAAATAAGTGAATGACTTAATCTAGACAGTAAACAGGCCTTAAGTGTACTGTCACACTTTCCTTAGCAAATATAATAAATAGCCCTTAGTGATAGGAGTAATCTCCTTACCGTATACCATATACAATTTTAAAGTGTTTGAGGCAAGTAGTGTGCTATTTTTGCAATTAATTTCAGTCATAAGTACCACCCCTGGAAAATGTTCTTGAAACTGCAAATACCTGACATGACATCATGAAAAAATTCTACTCACAATCCCCCATTACCTACATTAATCTATAAGCTACCATTTTTCTATGCTTGGTGCAGAAATAGGAAAGTCTTATATCTTAATGAGGTATTTTTTAGTTATTATTCACAGGTAAAATGCCCATTAAAGTTTTAACACATTTAATACTAAATCAGTGAAAGCATAATGTAAACAAGTAGCTGTTCCTCATGGCTTTTTTTTATTAGCCAGAATGCTTTGCACTTGTATGTAAATTATTGCCAGTACCTAACTTGACATCAGTTTCTAGGTGTGGTTATAATGAAAATGTGAGTCAACAGTAAAATTAAAACTTCAAAAAAAAATCATAATCTTTGTTTTGTTTTCGAACTGCTTGTTGTTTTAACATCAGGAGTATATCCAGAAATATTCTTCTATGCCTGGCATACAGGGCATTGTCAGACCCCACTCTGATGGACCTCCTGCATATCCACAAAACAAACAGTACCAGAATTACCCATTCTAAAGACTTAAACCTTGCCTGTGATATAAACAGGACCTGCTGGAGGGATAGGTAGGTATCCCAGCAACTACCCTGTCTATGGAACAGGCTCCCCATCCATGTGAAGCAGAGTTTCTCCCTAACCCAATTCAAGTGAAACTTGGACAATTGGATGGGAAACCAGACATTCATCCCTGGTTTTGCACCTATGCTTCTAACAGACACAGTTAAGCTGTAAATGGTTCATCTCCCAGACCCATGCTTACACTTATCAAGGGTATCAGAATTTGTCAGAGACTTGGGATGCATGGCTAGGTTTAAAAAGGCCCTTATGGTCATTAACCTAGTAAATACCTATAAACCTATGAAATAAAATCAACTATAAAACACAGATGTATGAGAAGTGTAACAACACACTTTAAATGAATAAATGAATGTGATTCATGTAGCAGGCACAGCCTTAACTGCAATTACATTTCTATTAGGAATTTCATCATGTCCATTTGGTTTGCTTTCTTTAGTATTGCAGTTTGACATTATATAATCTGTTTGGATTCCTTTCGTCTTTTCTAGCACTGTCACATTTTTAATTAATTTATCCTTGGGTTTCCTTCATAAACTCCATGATGGTTAGTGTGAGTCTTAAAAGTGAGACAATCGTATTGCATTTATGAGTAAATGCATTCAAAGTTTGAAGTTGATGTAACTTGGTGAAATTCCTTTTATACAAATTCAACAATCACAGATTTTTTTATATACTAGTAGGAATATAGGAGTGCAGACCCTTACATCAGTGGCAGTAGTGGGGGTTGTAAATACTTACATGGTAGTGGGGGCTGTAAATACTTACACAGTAGTGGGGGTTGTACATACTTAACACTGAATTTTGTTGTTTGGTGTTACTTGCAGCGAACTGTAGTTAAAGTTTCTTTATTTCATAAATTGCACTATGGAATCTCAAATTTCCAATAGCGCATCCCACTTCCTCACATCTAGCCATGCCAGTACATGGTTTCCCTTCTATGAACAAAAGAGATGGAACATTGCTGAGCATATTTATAACCATTCGTTGTTCTCTATAAGGGGCTGTTTAAATATAATTCCTTAAGCTGCCTTCTTATTGCTCTTAAATATATATTTTTTAAAAAGCCAGTCCTTAAAGGAGTACCGCACCCACGGACTCAAAAAACATGTTTATTTTGTCATGGCTTGACGTTTCCTGCATTTTAACAGCACTCTGTGACTATTTACAGCATTTTAAATATTTTTGTACATAATTCCAGAGTCTGACCACATGGGGTCTAGCATCTTGACATGGTTTTGATAAATAAGTTTGCCACTCAGTATCCCAGAATGCAGTGTTTGGATGTAAAATGTTACATCATGCAGGTCTCAGTTTGCCTAAAGCTCCTGTCATTCCATAGATGTTACATGCATACACTGCTCTCTCATTAGCTGCTACATGCATACTGCTTTCTCCATAGATGTTACATACATACACTGCTCTCTCCATGGATGTTACATGCATACACTGCATTCTTTGAGTTAGTACATTTTAAGTAACATTCCCTGCTGCTGAATGACTACTTAAAACTGAAGCAGTGCAAATGTCACAGAACACACTTTCAAAGTGCTTTTTACTGCTGCTTTTTACACATAAATGGCACTGAGAGACTGAATTCCAGTTCATCTACTTATCCCTTCCCCTGTGACACTTAGCCACCCTAGCTGTCAAAGTCCTGAGGGTAATTTGAGTTCTTAATTCCTGTGATTGGCAGCTCTCAGCAGGGGTCTTGACTCATCTAATTTTCTCCTGTTCTATCATTTCCTTTGACAGAGGGGACATTTCTTTTTGAAGCACTATAGCCATGGCCTTACCTGACTGCATTCACATACACTTTCTGAAGTAGCAATTTAAGGTTTAAGGTATCACTTTATTACTTCACCTTCTTAAATACTTGAGATTGACATGTCCAAACTATGTTGGTATGCAATGTCTGCCTACATACTTTTTTATTCCACTTGTATTTCAAAAATACTGTTGTACTGTCCCTGTATTTATCTTTGTACATAAAAACCACATCACTATATTTCCCTTCCCTTTTGTTGTGTGCAGAAACATACGTGGCCATTGGTGAATGCTTCAATGTCATTTTTCACAAAGAAGGTATTTTAAAGCAAGGACATCACGGTCAGTTTTCCTGAATCAGACACTAGATGCCACTGTAAGGACAGACTTCTGAAATAGTGACGTGCATGGACAAAATGCATTACTTAATCCATTTGCCAGCCTCCAGTGCAATTGGTGCTATGGCCATAATATACTGGTGTCTTTGATGATGCCTTCAAAAATGCCCACTATTACAAAGCAGTTTTGAAGTTTAGTAACAACTCTACATGCCCATACACCTTTATCCCTCAATATGCAGCTAGTCCTGTTTACCCAACAACCCTGTGACTATGTCAATTTATTTTCACCAGACTTAAGGTGTGGAAACTACAATCACTGCTTTTAGGTATTTTTTCAGGTTTCACATGCTGCTTGTTTAAAGCTACTCTCACTTGTTTTGTCCCTACAAATATGTTGCAATGCCAGCTTTAATAACACGGTGACATTTTAATCTCTCTATTCCCGTAGTGCAGACTAGCAGAATCTAGTACAACCCAGACACAGAGGACTGTGCAAGCACCACACCACTTCAACAGCATTGGCCTTGGAGAACGTAAAAATATGCATACAAAATTTGGATGTTGCTGTACAATATGGAAGTACAGCAAGAATGAAGAACATTCAATACCTGTGACCAGCTGTTGACTTTGTCCTGTGTAATAAAAAATTCGATAATTACCTATGACCAGCTGTCGACTTTGCCTTGTGTAATAAAAAATTCCATAATTACCTATGACCAGCTGTCGACTTTGTCCTGTGTAATAAAAAATTCCATGATTACTTGTGGCCAGCTCTCGATTCTGTCCTGTGTAATAAACAATTCAATGATTACTTGTGACCAGCTGTCGACTTTGTCCTGTGTAATAAACAATTCCATGATTACCTGTGACCAGCTGTTGACTTTGTTCTGTGTAATAAACAATTCCACGATTACCTGTGATCAGCTGTTGACTTTGTACTGTGTAATAAACAATTCCATGATTACTTGTGGCCAGCTGTCAACTCTGTCCTGTGTAATAAACAATTCAATGATTACCTGTGACCAGCTGTCGACTTTGTTCTGTATAATAAACAATTCCATGATTACCTGTGACCAGCTGTCGACTTTGTCATGTGTAATAAACAATTCCATGATTACCTGTGACCAGCTGTCGACTCTGTCCTGTGTAATAAACAATTCCATGATTACCTGTGACCAGCTGTCGACTTTGTCCTGTGTAATAAACAATTCCATGATTACCTGTGACCAGCTGTCTACTTTCTCCTGTGTAATAAACAATTCCATGATTACCTGTGACCAGCTGTCGACTTTGTCCTGTGTAATAAACAATTCCATGATTACCTGTGACCAGTTGTCGACTTTGTCCTGTGTAATAAACAATTCCATGATTACCTGTGACCAGCTGTCAACTTTGTCCTGTGTAATAAACAATTCCATGATTACCTGTGACCAGCTGTCTACTTTGTCCTGTATAATAAACAATTCCATGATTACCTGTGACCAGCTGTCTACTTTGTCCTGTGTAATAACAATTCCATGATTAACTGTGACCAGCTGTCTTCTTTGTCCTGTGTAATAAACAATTCCATGATTACCTGTGACCATCTCTCTGCTTTGTCTTGTGTAATAAACCATTCCATGATTACCTGTGACCAGCTGTCGACTTTGTCCTGTGTAATAAACCATTCCATGATTACCTGTGACCAGCTGTCGACTTTGTCCTGTGTAATAAAAAAATGCATGATTACATGTGACCAGCTTTCTACTTTGTCCTGTGTAATAAAAAATTGCATGATTACCTGTGACCAGCTGTCGACTTTGCCCTGTGTAATAAAAAATTCCATGATTACCTGTGACCAGCTGTCTACTTTGTCCTGTGTAATAAAAAATTCCATGATTACCTGTGACCAGCTGTCTACTTTGTCCTGTGTAATAAACAATTCCATGATTACCTGTGGCCAGCTGTCTACTTTGTCCTGTGTAATAAAAAATCCATGATAACCTCTGACCAGCTGTCTACTTTGTCCTGTGTAATAAACAATTCCATGATTACCTGTGACCAGCTGTCTACTTTGTCCTGTGTAATAAACAATTCCTTGATTACCTGTGACCAGCTGTTTGCGTTGTCCTGTGTAATAAACAATTCCATGATTACCTGTGACCAGCTCTCTGCTTTGTCCTGTGTAATAAACAATTTCATGATTACCTGTGACCAGCTGTCAACTTTGTCCTGTGTAAAAAAATTCCATGATTACCTGTGACCAGCTTTCTACATTGTCCTGTGTAATAAAAAAATTGCATTATTACCTGTGACCAGCTGTCGACTTTGTCCTGTGTAATAAATAATTCCCTGATTACCTGTGACCAACTGTCGACTTTGTCCTGTGTAATAAACAGTTCCATGATTACCTGTGACCAGCTGTCAACTTTGTCCTGTGTAATAAACAATCCCATGATTACCTGTGACCAGCTGTCTACTTTGTCCTGTATAATAAACAATTCCATGATTACCTGTGACCAGCTGTCGATTTTGTCCTGTGTAATAAAAAATTCCATGATTACCTGTGATCAGCTGTATACTTTGTTCTATGTAATAAACAATTTCATGATTACCTGTGACCAGCTGTCTACTTTGTCCTGTGTAATAAAAAATTCCATGATTACCTGTAACCAGCTGTCTACTTTTTCCTGTGTAATAAACAATTCCATAATTACCTCTGACCAGCTGTCTACTTTGTCCCGTGTAATAAACAATTCCATGATTACCTGTGACCAGCTGTCTACTTTGTCCTGTGTAATGAGCAATTCCGTGATTACCTGTGACCAGCTGTCTACTTTGCCCTGTGTAATAAAAAATTCCATGATTACCTGTGACCAGCTGTTGACTTTATCCTGTGTAATAAACAATTCCATGAATACCTGTGACCAGCTGTCTACTTTGTCCTGTGTAATAAAAAATCTATGATTACCTGTGACCAGCTGTCTACTTTGTCCTGTGTAATAAACAATTCCATGATTACCTGTGACCAGCTGTCTGCTTTGTCCTGTGTAATAAACAATTCCTTGATTACCTGTGACCAGCTGTTTGCCTTGTCCTGTGTAATAAACAATTCCATGATTACCTGTGACCAGCTTTCTGCTTTGTCCTATGTAATAAACAATTCCATGATTACCTGTGACCAGCTGTCGACTTTGTTCTGTATAATAAAAAATTACATGATTACATGTGACCAGCTTTATACTTTGTCCTGTGTAATAAAAAATTCCATGATTACCTGTGATCAGTTGTCTACTTTGTCTTGTGTAATAAACAATTCCATGATTGCCTGTGACCAGCTGTCTACTTTGTCCTGTGTAATAAAAAATTCCATGATTACTTGTGACCAGCTGTTTGCGTTGTCCTGTGTAATAAACAATTCCATGATTACCTGTGACCAGCTCTCTGCTTTGTCCTGTGTATTAAACAATTTCATGATTACCTGTGACCAGCTGTCTACTTTGTCCTGTGTAATAAAAAATTCCATGATTACTTGTGACAAGCTGTCTACTTTGTCCTGTGTGATAAACAATTCCATGATTACCTGTGACCAGCCGTCTACTTTGTCTTGTGTAATAAACAATTCCATGATTACCTGTGACCAGCTGTCTACTTTGTCCTTTGTATTAAGCAATTTCATGATTACCTGTGACCAGCTGTCTACTTTGTCCTGTGTAATAAACAATTCCATGATTACCTGTGACCAGCTGTCTACTTTGTCCTGTGTAATAAACAATTCCATGATTACCTGTGACCAGCTGTCTACTTTGTCCTGTGTAATAAACAATTCCATGATTACCTGTGACCAGCTGTCTACTTTGTCCTGTGTAATAAAAATTCCTTGATTCTCTGGCTGTTTAGTTTGCTTTACTTTACTGGCTATATGTAGAGGTTTACTGCCTATTTATTTGCAAGCATTTCTAGATGGTGCAGGCTGCAAAATTATTTGATGTAGTTATTTATTTTTCCATTTGTTTACCGGGTTAGTCCAACTGGACACAAGGTGACCGTCTTCAGTGGAGTCCTGGGGGAAAAGCTCCAAAGGGTGCCATCTCAATACTCTGACTTTGTACTGTAGTCACTGCCTTCCATTGACTGTCATGTCTTTTCTACAAGATTTTGTAGACATTGAATTGCTATGTTTATCTGCCTTCCACCAAACAAATTGGCCTTGTCGACAATCAACAACCTCAATCCAAGTAGTACTTCATTCCACCTACACACATAACCCAGCAGTGGTCAACTGGTAGTGTACCCAGTCACACCGTCTGGTAATGTAACTGTAACAGTATATCACACCAGTCTAGTTCAGACAACCACAGAAAAATGAAATTTAATCCTGTCTTTTTCACGTGCCCTACAAAACAGAAGAATCGGATGCTTCAGACCGTCATGCAAGATTACTCCATACTGTTCTTTATCAATGACTTTCACTAAAGTTTTCCCTTCCCCTGTAACTCCAACCACTGTTCTGCCACTACAGTAATGGCTTTAATAATGATTGCTCTAGTCTTTATCATACTTTCAGTTGGTTAACTCATACCACCGGGCAGGTGTTTTGTCAACTTACATGGTGACGTCTCACTATTACCACAATGCCAATGTCCCTTTACATTGTCTGTGCACTAACTGTCATCTGAGCATACACATTTGTCCCACCATCTAAAAGACTGTACACAACACATCACTACATATTACATTGTCCAGTACAAGTGCAACTTGGACAACTGGATGGGAATCTGGAAATTCATTCCTGGTTTGACACCTATGTCGCTGATGCAAATAGGTAACCTGTAAATGGTTCCTCTACTAGGGCCATGCTTAACTTATCAAGGATATCAGAACTTTTCAAAGATTTGGGCTGCATGGCTAGCCTTAAAAAGGCACTTGTGTTTATTAGCCTAGTAAACACCTATGAATCTATAAACCTAATTACGCTATCATCACCAATCTGCCCACAGAACTGAACGAGTATTCTTCCAAATGTTTTGTACTGACTCAAGAGTGCTAACAATTCTCCGACTAGAAATATTCTGCTGAGATAATTTACCATTGCAAAGATATGTATACAGTCTTGCACAAGGTAGATCTGAATTTATCTTGTGCAATGTCCGTTTCATCTATCAGGCATTATCACACATTTTGACCAGATGAATCATCTGTCTGGACAATAGGCTATTCTTTATACTAAAAAAGTCTCTTACCTTAATCAAAATCAGGCAGTATATTACTCGGTCTTACCAAGGTGAATTTATATGAATATTTGAGAAAAAGCACTCCCAGTCTCTTCCGACCTTGCAAAATACATCAGCCATGACTCATTTGTCATGTTCATACATTATACAGCCGACATTATCCACATCACATGGCTCAACATGTAAGATTAAAAACTGCTGGTTATTGGCCAACAACTTTCAATACAGGAGAAGATTATTGCATTCCTTTACAAATATTTGCCAATGCTTAACCATGAATTATATACCTTTTAGACAGTGCCTATTAAAAGTTTATACACCCCTGTTAAAATGTCAGGTTTTTGTGATATAAAAAAATTAGACACCAATAAATCATTTCAAAACTTTTCCCACCTTTAACGTGACCTATAAAGTACAGTTGTGTACACTTACCATAAATGTAGATGAGTGTATTCACTGTTGCAGTCATCACATTTGGGTTATCCCTGCCAGGGTAGCCCTCGACCATCCCGAATACCAGAGACGTACTATTTCTGCGTCGGTTGCTGTCACTTGAGGACTGACATTAAGTCGTTAGTAGTATAAAGTAAGGCAGCCGACGCCATTACATAAGTTTTTCTTTCCATAACTTGTCAGGAGCCCCCAAAGTAGGAAGCCAGGTTCTGGTAGAAGAACCCCATTAGTGAAAAATAAATACCAATATGTTTCTTGTAAGGAAAGGAGAACAACAAGGAAGAAAGATAATAAAAGGAGAAAGAGAAAAAAGGGGGATGGAGGGAGGGAAACCAGGACTGCAACAGTGAATACACTCAAACATTTACATTTATGGTAAGTGTACACAACTGTACTATGTTCTTCGTGTTTCACTGTTGCAGTCATCACATTTGGGTAGATTCCCAAAGCTGAGGAAATGGGTGAGGGCAGTCAAGGAAGCTGGGGGCTGGCTAGGATGCCCTGCAGGACTGCAGAGGCAAACCCTGCCATGAATTAGGAGAAGAGAGGCAGGGGGTAATGCTTGGTAAAGGTTTGAACAGATGTCCAGGTGGCAGCCTCCAGGATGTCCCTGGTGGGGACTCCTCTGAGGAAAGCTGCAGAGGTGGAGGCTGCTCCTGTGGAGTGTGTCCTAACCCCCTTGGGGGGAGGCTGACCATGCTGCTTGAAGCAGAAATGGATGCAGTGTGCTACCCGTTTGGAAATGGTTTGCTTGGAGATGGATTTGCCTTCTGCCTTGTAGCATAGCTATCCAGCAATTGATCAGTGTGGACTTTGGAACTGCTTTTCTTTTACACTGTAGCAAGCTAAAAATCTATTTTATAAACATAGTCAGATGTTTAGATGTTTAACACAGTACTAAGCATTCAACCTATGCAAGAGTTTTCAGTTTCTTGCTGTCATCTTGCCTTGTCTGTTCTTACCCCATTTTGTCTTGATTCAGCAGGTCTGTATACAAATATAAAAGCAATGTGGGAGATACACATAGTAACAAAGTTTATGACATCTGCTTTAAGCAATGTGGGAGATACACATAGTAACAAAGTTTATGACATCTGCTTTAAGCAATGTGGGAGATACACAGAGTAACAAAGTTTATGACATCTGCTTTAAGCAATGTGGGAGATACACATAGTAACAAAGTTTATGACAGCTGCTTTAAGCAATGTGGGAGATACACATAGTAACAAAGTTTATGACATCTGCTTTAAGCAATGTGGGAGATACACAGAGTAACAAAGTTTATGACATCTGCTTTAAGCAATGTGGGAGATGGGAGATACACATAGTAACAAAGTTTATGACATCTGCTTTAAGCAATGTGGGAGATACACAGAGTAACAAAGTTTATGACATCTGCTTTAAGCAATGTGGGAGATGCACATAGTAACAAAGTTTATGACAGCTGCTTTAAGCAATGTGGGAGATACACATAGTAACAAAGTTTATGACATCTGCTTTTGTACGTGTATTTTTGTGTTTTGCCAGGACATTTCCTGTTGAGTCCTCAGTCCAGCTGCTCTGTAGCTCTTGCTTTCATGGTTCACAAAGGTCAGAATAGCCATTAGGGTCATCTTAAAGTGTAATGTGCAGTATTCATTTGTACCCTAGCTGTCCTTGTGACTAGGTTTGAATAATGTGTGTATTTTAAGAAACAGAGGAATTAGAAGGAGCAAATATGTCTGAAAGCTGAAAGTAAGTTGACTTTACCAGTGTTTATTGAGTGCATTGTGTACAAAGCATTCACCTTACAGTATGTTATTCACATAAAGTATCGCAGTGTAAAGGCTGAAAGTAAGTTGACTTTACCAGTGTTTATTGAGTGCATTGTGTACAAAGCATTCACCTTACAGTATGTTATTCACATAAAGTATCTCAGCGTAAAGGGAATATTTTCATGGCAGTTACACAGATTTTGTTTTGTTGTTTCCCAGGTTGCAACAGTACAGAGCAAATGTGATTCACAGTTAACCAAGAACTGAAATATATTTTATTTAATTTAGATTAAAATTTCTTCTTAAAGGACGAGATCAAGATGTGTTCACATCCAAGTCCCATAGCAGGAGATTTGAATTGTAAGGGTTGAGTAGATTAAACTAAGCTGACTTTACTTTACAATTAGTTTAGTCAGCCATTTTTAGTTGAATGTCTGATTTGTCACATGGTTTGACTTAATTTTCTTGAGCTCACTGAATTTTGGGGTAAGGAAGTTTCCTCTTAATCCCAAGGTTGCAGTTTCTGAGCTGGCATATTTAGAGAATCAGAGTAGATGTGTGGGGATATGCAAGCCCCACCTCTGCAAACTACTTGTCTTTTGTTTTTGATGAAAGTTTATAATTTTTCATTGTCAGATTTATTTCTATGATCTTTCCCAGTGCAGAGTAATTCATTCAGCAAGTTAGTATCATTCCAAATTCTAAACATCTGACTTTTTTGACATTTTCATTAAACCAATTATTAGTAACAAAGATCACAACACCAGTTACATAATTTGTATTAATTTAACCACCTGCCAGCATATTTAATAGTTAACCATGTTAGAGTTTTGCTTCAAGTTAGTTATGTGTATTCATTCACAGGCTGTAACCTGGCTCTGAACTGCTGATCTTACATATTGCAGCATCAGAGCTTCTCTTACAGACTGTCCTTTTCTTTATAGAAACTAATTTTTAAAGTATATTAGCTGCGTAAATGGGCGTGCCTTCATTGAAGGTTGAGCATCGAGATGGCACCTCGGCATTTCGTAAAAATCTACTGCCAATCATTAGCGGACTGGAGTTCTGCTGTGGCGACCCCTTACCGGGAAAAGCCGAAAGACAAACAACAACAACAATATTAGCAAATACTTTAAAAAGTATAGATGAGTGGGCGTATTTGTCATAACAGTGAATGTCTGAATAATACAAGTATTACTACAGGATTTTATAATGTGAAAAGTTGTAGGCAGATGTCACTCCTCCAGCCTGAATTTTTTTCAGAAGTCAGATAGTCCTTGTTGTAAATGGATGCAGTTGTGTGCTCTGGCCACTGAAAGCATCCTGGCCATAAAACAGAGATCCCTGTACATCTGCACACCCTCCAGCATTATTTTTTGGTGTCAGGAAAATAGCAGGCAAAGTTAGTTGACCAGTAAATGCTTTTGAGAAGGCTAAAAGAGCACCAGGATCTTAAATCAACATAAGTGAAAGTACACAGTTAGATAAATTAAATTTAAATTGTGAAATTTTAACATAATATTGTAAAATACTTCCAGCTAACAGGCTAGGGAAGATAATCAATAAACACAGCAACAACATAATATACTATAGTTCCAAAGAAATAAACAAGAGGAATCAACCCAAGACAAAAGAACGACATTAAATGAAGTCGGGTCTACTTCACGATGTCGAAAGCCGACAATATCGAAGCTGATATTGTCAGCAGCACAACATTGAAAGTGCAGAACATCGTGCAGGTAAATGGAAATCTCCGTAGGGGGAGATTTCCATTTACCTCAATGTAGTGCGGTCTCGGAGTTGGAATATTTAAGTAGGGGGGATGTGGGGGGGGGGTGCATGGGAGCTTGCCCCCTGCCTACGCTAGTTAGTTTTTATTTTTGTTTTTTTTTAATGTTATGTTTTACTACATCGATCACTAGAGGCTGACCTTTAGCGATTCGATGTAGTAAAATTTCGATAACGTGATATAGACGCATGAAGTCCAAGAACATGAAGAATTTTACTAGGTGAGCGCTTTCACAGTTTCAAAACTGCTTCATCAGACAAACGACAAAACACCCAGCATTGCTATTTAAAAAAGGATCAGCCAATGATTTTCCTTCACTAATTGCAAAATATCTAGGCTTAACCCTTCGTGCACCAGGCACTGTCTATTCAGCATATAAAATAAAAAATAAAAATGCACAGTAGATATAAAAAATTGTATATAAGAAGCCCTTACATATAACACATACAAATATAATTCCATTAAATATCATAAATATTAAAAACATATTATGAAACATATTATAAAAACATTATGACATTATTCGACTATTTTTGTAAAGACCTGCCCTTCAATATAGGCTTAATACATATCTTGTCATTTAAAGCTTTGTGTGCCCTCATTTGGATTATCCATCTAAGCTCACTAACTTCTACTTTATTACTCCTATTCTCCCTCTAGCATCATCATGAACAGTCTCCATCACCATAAACTTAAAACTATGTTCAGTACCACATTCCAATACATGTTTGGCTAAACCATTAGTCAAAATATAAATATTAATACTATATATATGCTCCCTAACCCGGTCACGCAACCTTCTATCTGTTTTACCTATGTAAAATGAACAGCACTCCTGACATACTGCTAAATAAACTAAATAAGATGTATTACAATCTGCCATTACTTTAAATTCAAGCTGTTTTCCCATGTCAGGGTGTTTAAAACTAGTAGAGCTGTCTATCTATCAAGTGAGAACTTCAAAAAGGAAGTGGTATTAGTAATATGCTCATAAAAAGCATGTAAACTGTCTTCACTACCTTCCCATATAAATGTCTGTGATGGTATGTTTGGATAGATCATAAATAAGGCATCACAGAGTAATTGTGCCAGTGAAACAAAGGATAGAGGAATCCCTGATCAGAATTTTTGTAGTAAGTAGACAGAATATCAATAGTGTGGGCTAAGTTAAATTCTGGTGAGACAAAAATAGGATTGTAGAAAGAGCTCTACAGACCATTGTTTCTCTGTTACTTTCAAAAGAATGGATTGCCACTGTAGATATTCCTATTGTCATGTACCAGCATTTCAGCCTGCTTTTACATCCATCCCTCTCACCGGTAAAGATGTATTTCAAGTACTTGGGTACGGTATATATAATTTATTTGGAATGTTTGCATTTCTGTAGCTGGAGTTCAGTTGCCACATCATGGTGCTGGCATGAGCAGAGCAGAAAACATTGTGGATTTGCTTTAGTTTAATATGTGCATCTGTTGTTGCTAACTATGCTGGGATATTTATTCATTGAGGATTAGGACCTCCGTAGTTCTTAACCATCTCCAAATATGGGAACACTGCCTCTTGTAATGTAGATAATGCGAAACACTTTCTAATGAGGTCACAGACTTTGAAAAAATGTTAACTTGAATAACACTGACATAAAGTTTGACAGGAGTACAGACTCGAATAGTAAGTGTTGCATCTGGAACACAGTCAGCATTTTGGATGCTGGATATACATCTGCTTATGTGCCATATCCCAATTTCTGGTCCTTTGGAACTGGAGTAAATGTGCTACCCATGTAACCTTGTTGATCAGTAGCAACTTAGTCTTTAGTTGACAATATCTTTAGTGTGTACTTATTTGGATGACTTTGAGTTCTGTAGTGATTGTGCATAGTAACTGATAATGGTATATTGCAGTGACACAAGCTTGAGTGGCCTATTGTGGTACAAACTTTCGGAAGTGGTAGGTTGTGTCATTACTGCTTGGTTGCATTGAGCATTCCACTTTACATATGGCAAACAAATTCGGACAAGAAGTGCTGCATTGCAGACGGAGTATAATCTAATACAATCAGGGAGGTGAATCATACAACACATATGTCTAAGCATGGTCCTAAAATATGTGAATGGAGCCTATGTTTTGAAACACACCTGAAGTTACTACCGGTATGGTGTTTTTTTATTTGAGTGTGGGTTTTAATGATGCATAAACACATGTGCCTGCCAAGAGCAGATTTGTTTACTGCTCCTGCTAACACTATTTCTCATTGGGGCACTCCATTGTGTAGCAAGTGTCTGTCCCAGGTTGTTCGATCTTCTGTTACTTTCAGACCTCGTGTTGCAATTACTACAAAAACAGTATGCGTGTTGTCAGGTTGACACAGTGGATATGGTAACTGGGCATGGGCATGTTGTTGGCCATGAGGAAAATGTCACAGTGAGATAAACGTTATTAGTCCTCTAACAATGCATATAGCAAACAACAAGGTTTTGGTTATTATTTCCAGCTTGTGCAGACAGTTTGATTAAGGGGAGTGCTGTGATGAGAAGTCATATTATATTACAGAGCATGTGGTGAGCTTGACTGAATAGTTGTTAGTGTTGGTGCTTCATTTGTTATTTCCTTGTAGTTCAACTCCATTTCTAGGCAGATTTGCACGTGTTTTAAAGAAGCATAGCTGACAAAGACATTCAAAAACATCTGTTTTCTCCAAATCCAGAGATGGTTCCAACAGCAAACAAATGCTTGTTATCGGCTTGTTAAATGTACACCACTTGCTTATTGAATTTTAGATGACTGTAAGTCTGTGTACTGTTTTGGTCTGTACATGTGCAATATGTTTATTTTGTGCAAGTTAAAACTGTATTTCAGCCTTAACAGTATGTTTCTCTGTGGTCTTGTCTGGTTACCAGTTTTATGGGTCTGTGGGTGTTTTTTTTTTTCCGCTCACATGATTTTGCATGACAACTTTAATTTCTTGAGATCAAGCTGCACTACCAATGGGAGTGACAGTGTTGTCTGGACCTTGGCTGGCATAGAGTGCTTAGGAGAGCCAGGGCTTTGCTGTTTTTATGATTTTTAATGGTTGTAGTTTGGTGTTACATAAGAGAAAACATGAAGAGGGGTTTGTCAGTTAACAGTGATGTGTGTTCCTAGGGTACTGTGGACCTTCTTTGCAGCTACTGCAGTCAACTAGTTGCCTAATTGTCGTACTTCCCCTAGTGAGTTACACATTTTAGTTGTAAGGTGTGTCATTGGAGTCCTTTGGCTCCCTATTACAAGCCAATAGAAGGGATAGTAGTGGCTAATTGTTCATTTGCCTATGTCTAGATACGTGGTCGTTTTACAGAAGTAGTGAACTGCACCGAGGTGTCCAATTGTGCTTGTGAGTCCACTACTGGTAGAAGATTTTGGTCATATGTAGGGTGGGACTGAGATTTCAGAAGGACCAATTGATGTGACTTTATAAGTGCTACCACTCAAAAAACACACATGAAAGACCGCAGTGTCACTATAGACCTTGTAAAAAATATTTTACACCAATTTTTGGATGTGTAACAATATGTAATGATTTACCCACATGCACTGCACTGCCTAGGTTGTTCAATATTGCCAATCACAGCGTTGCTGAAGGTTGATGGTGCAGGCTATCTACAGTTTCAGTACTTTTGCTTTGACAACAACATCCTTGGGAATGGTGACCAAAGAGTAGTCAATTTACTGTTTCACCCTTGCCAGGGGAGATTACAAATGGCTTGACATTGCATATGCATTGCTTTGATATTGTTGGCATACATTCGGATCAGAACAAATGCACACTAGGCTCAATGTGTTTACATGTACAGATATGCATCAGGCATAGTTACTGCTCATTACTTATTTTAATGACACTACATCAGCTTTTTAAGGCACTGCTTAACCTTTTTGTAGCCATAATCTCTTGTCCATTTAAGGTGAAACTGTTTGTCTGCATGCCGTTGTCTGCATGTATCAAGATATCCAGCTGGCTGCACTGATGGTATTAATGGTTTGGTCTATCCGCTGTGTCTTTGCCATGGCCAATTATGATTACTATACCTTTCAGACATATTGAGGTTTTGATTATTGACGCACTTTATCCTAGGCTTGGTCTGTATTACATGTGATGTACAAGTCTTGGTTGTTAACGAACACAGTTCCTGGAAGCTACTGACACATTTTATTATCAAATAATCATAGGCAATTACTCAGTGTTTGGCCCAGTGGGGTTTACATACATAGCCAAGTGTTTAGCCCATGGTCAGACATGTCAGCTGCGGATGCCCCTGTCCAGGTGGACACAGGTGGAATGCCAGGTGTGTATTTTTTGCTTCCAATCCAGTTTTTTTTCCAGCAACCACTTTAGGAGGGATAATATAGGGATTCTACATTATATGAATGAAAGTTCATATAAGCGAACGCTCAATGAGCGAAAATCCCAGACATTTTAAACAATATTGTGGGGGGCTGTGCCCCCAACACCCCCCACCAAATATATATTCCAACTCTGAGATCGCACTACAGTGAAGAAAGGGCAAAAACTCCAATCTTTACTGTACTGCGATCCCACAACACACACACCCATGTCCGGGAGTTTCGCTCATTAGAGTGTTCGCTTTTACGAACTTGCGTTCATATAATATAGACCCTAATAAAGGATGGTGCTTAAGGTGTAGTGATTGTGTTGGCAACCTTCTCAGTGCCAGTAATACTGTCATGAGAGGAGAGAGCAAAGACTATACTTTCTTCATGTAAATGCATGTCTCACAAGTTATGCTCCTAGGTGGTAGTAGAGGGTTATCTGACTATGTGAGGCAAATGCTCCATAGGTTCATAGGTTAGTACTAAGCTAACTGCCCTTGCGAGCCATTTTAAGCCTAGCCAATTATCCCTTGTGAGACTCGAACCCTGCACCTTGTGTTTGTAATGCAAACACCTTAACCATTAGGCCACCCTCCCAACCCACAGTCTCAAAATGCCCATATCAACCAGACATGCAGGAGAGACTGTCGGAAAACTTCCATCCATATTTCTCAGATTCTGAGAGAGTGGCCAGAGACAGCTAAAGTGATATAGGGACGAAGGTCTGAGATAAGTACTAGTTGGTTCTCACACAATGGCTGCTAATGGGAAAATATTTTGCTGGAATCAGATTCTAGTAAAAGAAATGTATGCAAATCCTACCATCTCCTGCTCACATTACCTATAGGCTAGCACCTTGTGTGAAGCCCGAGTGATTGAACCTAAACTCTGAAGCTTTGAATGGCAGTTGCACTTTAAACAGGCTACTAGCAAGCAGTAATAAAGGCTGAAGAATATATGTAATTGTACTGGTGTGGGAATTGAAGTGTTATTCCTACCATGTTTAACAAACTTGTCTTTGCAGTTGAAAATATGGGCTTCTTGCAGCAGTAGTAATGCATACTTGTTGTTTTTTTTGTCTCAGTAGTTCTCTCCAGCATCCATTTGTCTGTCTTGAATGATCACTTTTTGATTGCCTTAGTTGAAGGGACCTTCATACTAAATGGGGGGTGGAGGACATGGTGCAGGCAGCCTGGCTTAAATGTGGCTCATGGCCATGCTACACCACTACTGAAATGAGGCTTGGTGGCCTTGGTTCCTCGGGTGTTGCAGTACTTCCGTACTCTATTGCAGATAGCTTTGCAGATGATGAAATTAACATGAAGCATACACAGTCTTGCTTAGTTATAAAGGGTACTTCCATTGTGTTCCTAGAGAAATAAGGAATACATTTCTCCACTGAAACAGTATGCATGCACCACATGTGTTTAAAAGTGTCACAAAAGCTCAGTTTGTTAGAATTAGTAGACTTAATACTTCTATAGAAGAATGTAAGAAACAAATGCATGAACTGAAAGATGAATTTATAGAGAGGGGCTACAATAGGGAGTCCCTAGATATGGAAATTGAATATGTCTTGAGCTGTAGGGATGATAGTACTAAACCTTATTTCTCTATGAACACAATGGAAGTACCCTTTATAACTAAGGAGACCAACTTAGATGTAGGTAAGCTACGTTTTGTTACAGCTTTTAACAGAGCTACTTCTGAGGTAAGAATTATTAATAATAACTGGTGTATATTAGCATCTCTACCTGAATTATGTCCCATAGTTTGCATGAAGCCCAGTTTATCATACTGAAACTGTCAGAGTTTAAAGCAAAGGTTATGTTATAAAGACGTGTGTGAAGAATTCAGGGGTAACAGCAGCTAAATCAGGTACCTTTCCTTGCTACAGTTGTAGCTGTTGTGAAGTCATTAATAAAAATAATACTTTTCAACACCCTATAACTAGGAAGACTTATATATTTTCTGGCTTAGCAACATGTGTTCCAATGAATATAATATACCTGGCTACCTGTAATAGATGTCAGGCATTTTATGTTGGGAAATCTACCAGAAAACTGAAGGAAAGAAAAACTGAGCACCATTCAGAAATAAGAAATATTGACACTAATTCCTTGGCTAAGCATATCAGTACATATGGAAATGCACATAAATTCTCTTTTAGGGTGATAGAGTATGTAAGGATATACAAGGGGGAGATCTTAACAATAAGCTTGAGATGAAGGAATATCAATGGATAATATGCCTCTGTGCTGATGTATTACCAGGTTTAAACCAGAAGGTTTCTTTAAAACCTGTACTAAGGCATAAACAAATGTGTTTGAAATAGAGTTCTGTGCTTCTGTAACTATTGTTTTTAACTAGGATTGATTGTTTAATTGAATAATTAATGGCTGTGTGATTTTTGATAATATATAAAAAATGGTTAGTATGTGTTAGTATTTCATACACTGATGAAGGATTTGTTTGACCTGAAAGCTTTGTTTTATTAAACACTTGTTCAGTATCAGCGTTGCTTGGTTTGTTTCATACTGCATCCAGTCTTGGTTTTATGAATTAAGCTTTGTTCTGCAACTGTTTGACTTTTTGTGAATCATTAACTGACACAGATTTGTTTGTGAGTACATGCTTAATCTCAACACTCTCTGCATGAATAACCTGTCTCCAAAGGTCAAGCTTGTGTATACTTTAAACAGTTCAGTATTTTTTCTAGATGGTAGCTATTGACCAACAGTGTTGAACAGTGGCATGTTTATTTGGCTATCGGTTGCAGTAATGTGAATATAGCTAGCCTGTTAAAAGTGGTTGGTGACAGGCCGTGAAGTCCTGCATCATTGACATGTGTTTTGCAATAGTTGTTTTGTTACATTAGTTATTAGCAGTGGAGTAAGTTACATCGCACAGGTGTTTAACTGCCTCACAGCTACCACCATGTGAGGAAGACTCGAATGACAGTTTCATGAGTGCAACCAGTATTTGCACAACATTCAGCCTTACAGAGTATGAAATGCACATGTATGTACAGTAAAGCCTTAAATATTGTCGTAAGAAAAATTAGTGTTACAAAAGTAGTGCTATTACAGAGGCAAGTTATGTAGTCAGTATGTAATGCTGTGAGGAAGGAGTACATGTATCATAGTGTGCTTAACTGCCAGGGCTTTCAGTGGCAGCTGAGGAAGGTGTGATAAGGTGTGGGACTGACCATCGCACAGCACGTGTCTTTGAGTGTCCAAAGAAGGGTAAAATTACTATTGGAAGACATATATAAGTGGAGATTACCTACAGCTGATGTTGATGTCCTGGCAAACTTGTATAAGTAATGCTAAGTATTGGGTGACATAGATTATTTATCAATATAGCTCTGCTGTGATTTGTTAAAAACATGTGATCAATATTAGTTGATCCTGTACTGTTTTTGTTTTTTTTTCAGGTAAGTGTCACCATGCCGACATGTTTCGCTTATGCTTGCGATGTTTGTCGAGACAATCTGCCACCCGGTGTATCATTCCGTCGCTTTCCATGTGAGATTAAACTGTGTACATGATGGGTAATTAACTGTGGGACAGATGTCAGTAACATAGGCAGGTTTGTGAAAGAAGCGATCAGTGGTTCAAAGCCGCGTCATTTCAAGTGCTCAAAACATTTTGCGGAGAACCAGTTTGAGCTGGACTTCAAAAGTCAGCTACTTCCAGATAACATGAAGCCAAGGCATCCAGCCCATTAACTAATTGCAGAAGCTGTACCTACAGTTTTTACTTTTTCAACCACAAATCCTCGAACATCTTCAGAACAGCGGCTGCAGTGCAAACAGCATGAAACTGTAAGAATAGTGGCCTACATACCTTTTTTGGGGTATGTTTGCATTTGCTTAGAGTGACATGTAGAGTATATGTTACAAAACTTCTGGATTATCACTCATTAATGCCTTTACTATCCCCTGAAGCTTATTGAGGAACTTCTCAGTACAACCCAGCCTACCTTGCCAGATGTTGTGAATGAACAACTGTATGGACAACGCAAGGTAAATTTAATTTCATTTTCTGGTCCACTTATATCCAGCTGTGATAACATCCATGGTCAGTGTTATAATGTTATGTTTGCCTGTTTTGCTTGTTACAGACTAATAGCCATGTCCAGAGCCCAAATGAAAGTGAGACAGTGGATGAGGAAGCAGAGCCTGCTGTGGTTGAAGATCACCTGGAAGAGCGTCCTGTGATGGCAGAACCTGTAGAGGTAAGTAGGGATGAATACCTGTGCTATATGAACTGGTGACAAAGCATTTGTGTACTGTTCAGATTGTGGCTGTTGCAGTAGGCAGGAGCATTTAGTTTGGAGATAAAGATGAGTAGTGCTGCAGTACTTATTGAGTGTGCACTGTGTGGAGACCAGTGAAGAATGTGCATTTGCTGTAGTGTGCTTGAAGGCAGAGGATAATACTGTGGGTAGTGTGAGCTAGTGTAACTGTTTAGGGGAGTGATCATCACTGAAGGACTTTGGAGTACTGCAGTAGTGTTAACAGTAGTGGTTCACAGTCCTATGCCATTTCCGTAAAGTGTCCTTTTGGAATGACAGATTGAGCTGCCCTAATGAGCATACCACCTGTTGATAGCTGCTGGAGAGTCACATGCAGTAATGATAACAAGTGATGCAATGCTAATGGTCATAGTAATGCTTCACACAATGTCACTGACAGTCACATTGTAAAGCATGCAAATGTGACTTGAGGAGCATCCTGGGAACAGAATACTGTTACATGTGTTGATGTGCAGAATCGGTTTGTTCTAGCAGATGTGCATATTTTATTTAGCGTATAACAGCCTGCAATGCCGTGTGCATTTCATATCTGATTTTCTTCTCTTTGCAGGTACAAGTATATGAAGAGGTAGTGGAAATTGAAATGATTTCAGTGGAAAGGAATTCGGTAGCATGCCAAACAAAGTTCCGGTGAAATAAAGGCTGCAGTGTAGGAGTTCAAGTGAAGCTACTGGAACAGAATACAAGACCATGGAAGATGCGGGATGCAGCTGTACAGTTTCCAGAGGTTGGAGTGTCACTGTTGATGGATCACACATACAGCTGAAAATCACGAGTTTTTCAGACTGAAATGACGGAGTCTGCACCACCAGAAGATCACAGTTCCAAGGATGAGGGTGCCTGTAGTGCATGAGTCTCAACCCATGTCTTCAACAAGAGGATGATACTTGCAGTGAAGCAACCACATGTAGCTGGAGTGCCTACATGTCTCTTCAGATGCAGGCTTGCAGCACTCCAATCAAGCTCACACCAGAAATGCATAACACAAGCATGCAGAGTGACTCCTCAGATTCTCTGTAGACAAATGACATGTAAAAGGATCCAAATTGGAGCTACCCTTCTGACAGCATGACAACCAATGAGATGGAAGACACAGTGGTGGAAGAGGACAAAGACAAAAAGATAAGTGAACCAAAGTTCATTGTTTTTGAGATTTGCTTTGATTCGCTGCTGTTAAAGCTGACCTGTCTGGAATGCCAAAGTCCTGCTGTGGAAATGAAAAAAAAAAATTAAATTTGGGTCATATGTATCAGTGAATGTATCCTGCATTAGTGGACATGAAGTTCTTAAGTGGCAAAGTTAACCGGTAATAGGCCGAATGCCTGCTGGCAACTTACTACTCCCTTCGTCTCTTTTGTTTAGTGGAAGTACATATAAAGGCTTGGTGCTTTAAACAGACTACAGATGGGGCATTATGCAAATGAATTGAAGTAAGGCATTATGCAAATGGATTATAATATTTGACTGGTATCTGAAATAAAATCCTGTGTGGTATAAAAATGTTTTGAAAATGGTTAGGATGGTAGGTAGGATGGAGTCTGATGTCTATTCTCTAAATCATTCTTTTTTTTTTGTTTTCAGCAAGACATCTATCAGTATCTATCAGTACTAAAAACATATGAAAGCCCATATTATTCATTAGTCAGACCTTCCTAGACTGATATAAATGCTACACAGCTCATAATAACAGACAGGATCAGTGCATGTTTCTGTGCATATTTCAGCCTGGAGTTTATTAGTGAGACAAGCTTCTATGCCATTCAAAGACAGTATTTGTTCCCAGTACTGCAGCATACCTGGACAGAGCATCAGAATCGTCTACTGGCAGATACAGAGAGAAAGGAAATAAGGTTAGGTGGAGACAGGCGGTGTGATAGTCCAGAATGTTCAGCCAAATACTGCTGCTATAGCATGGCAGACCTTGGTTCTGGATACATCATTGATTTTGCACTTGAGCAGGTATGTACAGGAGTATCTTCAGTGGCACTGGAGAAGAAAGTGTTCAAGAAGTGCCTGTCTAATTTGCTGTCAAGGAATCTTAAGGTAAGTCTTGTGGCAACAGACTGACATCCAGGGATAAGATTTGTGATCCAGAAGGAATTCCCAGCAGTGGATCACCAGTTCGATGTGTGGCATATGGCCAAAAGCTTTCCAAGAAAATTGCAGAGGCTGGCAAAAGGTGAGGAACGTGTGAATTGCTGCAGTGGTGCCACAGTATTTCCTGTCACCTGTGGTGGTATGCTGAAATGTGCGAAGGTGATGAAGTTGTACTACAGGAGAAATGGTTGTCGTTGCTGTACCATGTAATAGACTGACACAGCTGGAGTGGTACAAAGAAGGTTTCATGTTGCGGTCATGAGTTGCCAGTTGTTGATGGCGATGAGAAGAAGTGGTTGGATGAAGATGATGCATGCTACAGACCACTGAGGAAGATTGTTGCAAATCGAGTTTTTATTAAAAATTTAAAGCAGGTTACCAACTACTGCCACACTGGTAACCTAGAGGTGTTCCATGCATTACTGTGCAAGTACTGCCCAAAGTTTTAACATTTCAGTTTTGCAGGAATGAAGGCACAAATAATTTTGTCCGTCCTGGATCACAACGAAAACCTCCATCGTGAACAAGCAGTGGTCCAATTCCCTACCCAAAACTCAGCACCAAAGGGACAGCTTAGATACATGGTGTATCCAAAGGCAAAGCAGGGTAGCAAAACCAATATTTGAGAAGCAAAAGTTTGACTACATCTATGACCTGCTGATGAAAATCATAAAAGCCAAAAGAGGCATATTGGAAACTCAACCCATAGTAGTCCCCACAATTCCGAAGAATATTGCTCAGTGCGAACATCCAGAGAAGACATTGGTGATTGAAAGACATATTTCTAGATTCGGGAAAAGTAAGGAAAATCCTGGGTAATACATTGAAACTGTAACAATGAACTGAGTAAGTACCATTTGAATCATAATTTTTCCTACTCTACATCTGTTGTACTCATTCGTGTTTCCTCTTATATATGTATATTTGTCTGGATTTTGAGTGCATATTCTCCATGGTCAAATGTGTATAAGTCACGTGTCACCATTAACCAGTGATAGCAGGGTTCATTACCAGTGCAGCATTATGAATTATTATGATCAGATGTAATGTCCATAATGGCCTTACAAGCATAGTCAAGTGTTACTATTGTTTTCCCACTCATAACCTATTGTCCCTGTCCAGGAGACATTGGTGGATCACCCAAGGTGAAATCACCATTACCCATCCAATTGTACGCACTGCATGCAAAGCAGTCCAATGAGGTGCTCAGACATTATTCTGAATTCTGGTGCCCAGGTTGTGTACTCTCTGTAGGGACACCCAAGTCCATCTGGCAGGTTATAGCACTGTCCTATACCAAGGTAAAGTGTTGACAGTGCAAAGACAAGGTGCCTTCTGACTTAGAGGCAGAGCAGAGCTACCGTATGACTTGTCAGCATGAAACAGAAGTGACATTAATTTGATCCGATACATATCAGACAGATGAAGACCTTGATTCACAGAGGTTGTCTTCTGCCAACTTGGTCAGCCACAGACCCCACTATTTGGCTTTTACATTACTGGAAATAGCAGCTTTACTTTACAGGAAATAGCATCAAGTAGAAGAGGTCACAGGCTTGCTCCCTGTGGAACACCTCTGGTTAGTAGTCTGTTGGTGAAGGTGAGGTCACAGGCTTGCTCCCTGTGGAACACCTCTGGTTAGTAGTCTGTTGGTGAAGGTGGATTGCCCTAGTTGGACTGTAGGTGTTCTAGCAGTGAGACAGTTTGCGACCTTCCACACTATTGCAGGCTTACCTGGCTGGGTGAGTTTGTCAATGATGCCAGGGTGGCAGCTAATTTCAAAAGGGGTGCAAAAATGTACATAGGATGTACACAGTGTGAGCTGGGTTGCTCCATGGGCTTGCAAATAATGTTAATCTAGCAAAAATGGATACAGTCCCTGGGTGTAAGTGGAAGCACCAACTTTGGTCAAGGGGACAACAAAGACCATCTTCCAGTCAGCTATAATGAAGCCAGTGCTTACACTATCACTAGCCAAAGTTATTAGTAATTCTGGTTGGACCCAGTATCTGACTCAGCCAGGTGTGTTGTCCGGTCCCACTGTTGCTGTATTTTTGTCTTTAGAGAGGGGATTTCAGAACTGCTCTTTAGAGATACAACTTAGGGGACAGGTATGGATGTCATGTGATACATGTCATGGCAACGGGAGATTGAAATTTTCATGTGACCTGTCAGCTCACGAGATTACCTATATCCACTGTTCTCCGTATATGTGGCATGTATCAGTTAGTTGAACCCAATAGTGTGCCCTTCAGTGCCGGTAAGGGATGAAAGTAAAGAGCAACTTCTTGTTGTCCATAGTTGAGGAATCGAAATCTAGTTTGTAGTCTGTTTTGTTGGACTTCACAAAGTATGTGCATGGTAAAGCTGAGGAGGGAGCATTGCCAGTTTAGGACACACTGGCTGTTGCTAGGAAGACACTATTTCTTCATCTTATGGTAAACAGTGTGAATGCCACTTGTCCATCCAGCAGGCTTGCTCATCCTTGCACTTATTGTGTTCCCATCAGTTATGGTAGGGTCAGTGCACTTAAATAGGTGATGACATAAAGCATTGGTGTAAATCTGTGGCAAGTTCCCATGCACATCATAGGGGAAAGGTGCAGTGAAGCTCTTGTCAGTCCATGGCACTACACCCTTACTGGGCTGTGTTTAGAGTCTTGCGTGGTTCTACCCCAGGTCTTATTTTTTTTGCAGGCCTAAGTGTCCTTCTCCCTCTTCAGAAAGTAATGGTGTACTTTATGCTCTCATCCGATTTTGCCATCCCTGGTGTTGCTGATCTGTAGGTGACCTAGGGCTGTTGAGTCTGTGTTATTTACTGTCATGTTAATTGTAACCTGCTTATGTGTTAACCTTCATTGTGATATGTCAGTTACGGTGTTCAGTAGTTGTACATTAGTTTTCGACAGGGCCGATTGTTACAGCTATTTGTAATATGAATAAAGGAGTAAGCAGTGAAACACATAACTGTATTAATCATATGTTATGAACTGTGTGGCCATTGTTACAGGCAGATACATGGAAAGGCTTATTTTTTTGGTTGGAATATGAGTAAGAATAGTATGTCTGGCTTACTTTACATGGTGCCCTTGACAAGTGACAGTCACAAAATAATTACATGGATTTTGCCATAAGTGACAGAATGAGTCGCTCTTGTCATGTATTGCAAGCATACCTCTCAACCATAAAGAATTCCTTGGTAAATACTGGTTTTGAGGACAAAATATTGGGGTGCCATGAATTTCCGTGTGGCCCCTTTAATGTCTGAATTTCCCTTTTTTTTTTTAACTCATGATGTCATCACATGCAGGGTGTGCATGATGACATCAGTTTCCGTAGACCCGACTGTTAGTGCACATCTTTCTTCTCTGGCTTGACTTCTCCAGCCTCCAGGTAAAAAAAAAATGCAATCTAATTATAAATATAAACCTGTATGTGCAAACGGCAGGTGAGCTTCTACTTATGTAATGACTACAGTGCAGAAATGTTTCACTTATTTAAGTAGGTGCAGCAAGCAGGAGCAACTTTATTTAATGGCGCTTCAACAACGCAGCTTCTTTTACTTACTTTTTATGTGTGTGCTTATCAGCTCAACAGCTGGAGAAACAACTGTTTAATTTAAGGGCTGCAAGCAGGACAAGAGTCTGTGTGCATGTGTGGGTGTGTGCATGTGTGCATGTGTGCGTGTGTGTGTGTGTGTGTGTGTGTGCGTGTGCATGTGCGTGTGTGTGTGTGTGTGTGTGTGAAACCATTTTAATTAACGGCTGGAAGCAAACAGGAGAAAAGTACAGTTGTGTACCTACCATAAATGTAGATGTTCGAGTGTATTCACTGTTGCAGTCATTACAATTGGGTTATCCTGCTGGCAGGCTACCCGCAGTCTGCCTGAGTTCCAAAGTCTACGCCCGGCTTCAGTTGCTGTCGCCTCCTCCCTGACATCAGTGCACCAGGGGTATAAAAGATGCAGCCGACGCCATTTTCTTCAGTTTTTCTTACCCCAGATGTCAGGTGCCCCTAAAATGGTAAGCTCATTAATGCCAAAACACATGCATAACCAAAAAACAACTTTTCCTTCGTCTACAAGCAAATACACCACATAGGTTGTATAGAATAGAGAAGTACAGATAAGTCCCAGCAAGGAAAAGGGGGATGGAGGGAGGGTAACCTTGGCTGCAAGAGTGAATACACTCGAACATCTACATTTATGGTAGGTAGACAACTGTACTATGTTCATCGTGTTTCACTGTTGCAGTCATTACAATTGGGTTGAATCCCAAAGCTATGGTTGGGAGGCTGGTGTTAAATAGGATTAGGATTAGGAGAGGCTATCAGGCTCTGCAGAACTGCAGTGGCAAAGCCTGCCCTGGATTTAGAATAGAGAGGTAAGTGACAGTGCTTTGTAAAAGTATGCACTGAACTTCAAGTTACAGCCTCTAAGATGTCTTTGGTTGGTACTCCTCTGAGGAAGGCTGCTGAAGTGGCTGCTGCTCTGGTGGAATGTGGCCTAATGCCCTTAGGCACTGATTTGCCATGCTGTGAATAGCAGAAATGAATGCAGTGGCCTATCCACTTTGAAATAGTCTGCTTTGAGATAGGCTTTCTTTGTGATCCTGCAGCATATGCTACTAGAAGTTGTTCAGACTTTCTGAAAGCTTTGGTTCTGTCCAAGTAGAAGCGTAGCTGTCTGTGAATGTCCAAAGAATGCAGAAGTCTCTCACCCTTATTCTGTGGGTTTGGGTAAAAAGTTGGCAAGTGAATTGTTTGGTTAAGGGCCACACTGGTCACTACCTTAGGCATAAATGTAGGGTTTTTCCTCAGAGAAACCCTGTCAGAATGGAAAATGATAAAAGGTTCCACAGCCATGAGTGCCTGTAACTCTGAGACTCATCTAGTGGAGGTTATTTCTAGGAGCAGAGCTGTTTTCCAGGATAAGAATTTTATATCAGCTGCAGAGGCTGGCTCAAAGGGAGGCAGTGTAAGTTTTTCCAAGACATAGTTGAGGTCCCATGTAGGTATTGGTGTTCTCCTTGGGGGTCTTATGTTTTTGGCCCCTCTGAGGTACTGCCTTAGTCATGGATGGGAAAAAAATAGGTGGTTCTGTATTGTAATGAGCTGAAATGGCAGAGGCATGAATTTTAATGAATGAGAAGGAAAGGCCTTTATTAAGCATCTCAGTTAAGTATTGCAAAATCTGAGGAATATTTGGAACAATTGTGTCAATATCTTGTGCCTGGTTCCAAGCACAGAATCTCTTCCATTTTTCTGCATAAGATTTTCTGGTGCTAGGCCTCCTGGCCTCCAAAATAACATCCATAACTGCTTTAGAAAGAGGTGTGTCTTGAATGGCTACATTATCCGCCATGCTGCCAGGTTTAGGGTCCTGAGTTAGCTGTGCAGTATCTGACTGTCTTGGTGAGTCAATAAGTGAGGAATTTGAGGTAGCGTCCAAGCTGGGCATTGGGGCAAGCTCTTTAGGATTGGGTACCAGTGCTGGTGGGGCCATTCTGGGGAAATCAGAATCATTTTTGGCTTCTCTTGTCTGACCTTGAGGAGTACCTTGGGGAGGAGAGGCAGAGGAGGAAAGGCATATACTGTTAGGTTTTTCCAGCTGAAAGATAGAACATCCACTTTCCATGCTTGCTTGTGATAAGTCCTTGTGCAGAATCTTTGTAGTTGGCAATTGTGAGGAGAGGTAAATGGGTCTATGTCCGGGCATCCCCAGTTCTTTGTTATCATGCTGAAGACTTGTGGATCCAATTTCCACTCATGGGGATCCATTAGGTTTCTGCTTAATTCGTCTGCCAGAGTATTTATCCTTCCTGGCAGGAATTGTGCTTGCAGATGTACTTGGTAAGTCAATGCTGTGTCCCACAAGTTCATGGCTAGTCTGCAGAAGGGGTAGGAATGTGTGCCCCCTTGCTTGTTTATGTACCACATGACTGTGGTATTGTCCATCTTTATCAGTAGCTGTCCTGGATGAAGTAGATCCTTGAAGGCTGTCAGGGCATTTTGAACTGCTAGCATCTCTTTTTGATTGATATGTAGATGCATTTGACTTGCAGACCATGTGCCCTGAATACTTATTCCTGCCATATAGGCCCCCCAGGCATAATCTGATCCATCTGTTGTCAATGTCTGCCTGGCTGTGGGTAAGGTGAATGGCTGTCCCGAGTTGTGGTGACAGGCTTTTGTCCACCATCGAAACTCCTGTTGCCAGCAGGGAATGAGAGTAATTATTGTTTCCAGGCTGTGGCAATGTTGAGTCCAAACACTTTTTAGATACCATTGAAGTTTCCTCATATGCAGTCTTGCATATGGAATTAGCAGAATGCAGGATGCCATGAAGCCCAAAGCCTGCAGAATTTTTCTTGCAGATAACTGGGCCTTTGTTGCCAACATTTTGAAATAAGAAGTCAGTTGTCTATGTTTGTCTGGCATGAGATAAGCCATCTGGGCAGTTGTATTTAAGCTTGCACCCAGGAATATTATCTCTTGAGAGAGTACGAGTTTTGATTTCTTTTTGTTTACTGTGTACCCTAGGCCTGCTAGTAATGTTTTTACAAATGCCAGATGCTGTAGTAGAGTGTCCTTGTTCTCTGCTTGAATAAGGCAGTCGCCCAAATAAGGATATATTTGAATTCCTTTTTTTCTGCAAAAAGCAATTACTGGTGCCAGGCACTTTGTGAAGATCCTGGGTGGAGTAGATAAGCCAAAGGGCAGTGCAGAGAATTGGTAATGCATTGAGCCAGCTATAAATCTGAGGTATCTTCTGCATGATTGTCTGATTGGGACATGCAGGTATGCCTCTTTTAGGTCTAAAGTCACAAGCCAAGCCTTCTTGCCCAGCATGGGCAGGAGCTGCTGCAGAGTTAACATTTTAAATTTTGGAATGTCCAGGAATGTGTTCAGGATAGACAGGTCCAATATTGGTCTCCAGGTCTTGTCCTTTCTGGGCACCAAGAATAGCCTTGAGTAAAATCCTTGTCCCTGCTCTTGCTGTGGTACTTGCTGAATGGCCCTCATGTCCACGAGGGATGAAACTTGTTTTTGTGCCTCTGCCCATTGATTGCGTGGCAGGTCTGGCATACCGTTTGGCCTTGGCAGGGTGTGAAAATGGAACCTGTAGCCCTGGGATACGATATTTAAGACCCATTTGTCCTGGGTGATCATATATCAATTTTGAGCAAAAAGTGCTAGTTTTCTCCCCAAAGGAGCTGCCAGAGAAGTACTTGGTGCTGGCAGGGGAAAGTCATTGAGACTGTTTCCTGTATGGTTGTGATTTTTCTTCTCCGCTTTTGGAGGTTGAAGCACCCCATTGTTTAGGCCTGTATGAGTCTTGGGGTCTGCCTCTGGGGCGTCTGTATCTACCTCTTTGTGGCCTGTCTGACACTGGAAATGACCAATTCTTTGCAGGCCAGTTCCTGCTAAATCTGGGAGGCTATACCTGTAAGAAATCCTTGACTGTTTGCATAGATTTAGCTTTGTCCTCCATTTTCTTCAAAACCTCTTCTGCTTTAACACCAAACAATGTATCATGTTGTAATGGAGCATCCAATAATTTTGCTTTAACATGATCGGGCAGATTCTGTTCTTTTAACCAAGCATGTCTCCTAATGACAGAACCTGTAACAGCGGCCCTGCAAGAGGCCTCTAGAGAATCAAAACCACATTGCAAAGTATGCTTTCCTACTTGTTCAGCTGCATGCAGTAAATCCTGTATTTCTTTTTTTTCTGCACATTCTGAATTTGTCAACATTTTTTGTTTAAGCAGTGACATTAGATATTGCTGATATTTAAGCATATGAAACTGACAATTTAAAGCTCTTACAGCCAAGGTAGCAGAAGTATAAATCTTTTTCCCCCATCTGTCCAGGGCTCTTGAATCCCTATCAGAGGGTATAGGGTTTTTTGCAGTGGACGCCTTGACCCCTTTGGGACCCTGAGAGATTGTTTCTGGGTCTGCAGCAGGGTTTTTATAAATATATTTATGTGAATCAGGAACCCTGTAGTATCTGTCTGGCTTAACAGGAGCTGGTGGCAAAGAGTCAGGAGACAGTCCGGACTCTGAAAATACATCCTCTACAATGTCTAAAACAGGAGGAATAGCAAGGGGCCTGTGCTGAGGTAATAAAAGGAAGTCTCTGAGCCTTTTCTTGGATTCTGAGTAATCTTGGCTCTCCCAGTGGAAATGCTCCCTCACAGTATGCAGGGTTTCCCCAAAAGAATAATCCTCAGGAGGAGAGGCTGAAGGAATAGATTCTTCAGCATCAGAATCCTCATAGGGAGGAAGAGAATATTCCTGGTCAGAAGAGGAATCAGAGGAAATGGAAACCTGATCTGAAGATGCATATTCTATCTCTTGCCTAGGCCTCTTATCAGGAGGGGGATGGGAACCCCTGATCAAAGTAATTAGGTCTTCGGCCATTTTAAGCATCTGTTTTTTAGGCATGGAGGCCTGTCCAGGAGAATGCTGTACTTGTTTCTTTGTATTTAGAGCTGCTTTAGATTTTGCCTTTGAAGCTGAAGTTGGTTTTACATATAACTGTGTAGGCCTGAAAACACCCTCAGAAGCCGATGCCTGCTCAGCGGCTCTGGACCCATCTGAGGGAATAGTTTCCTTGTGTCCAATACCTTGAATTTCTAGCGGCCTAGTTGGCTCCACGTGGTCGTCGGAAGCGGCCTGTGGCTCTGAGGTAGCGGGCGTCAGGGGCTGCGAAAGCGCCTCACTGAGAACCGGCCACAGGCCTAGCGGAAGCCTCGTTTTCTGTTTTGGACCTCGGGTGCCTGTCCTTTTCTTTGCGCTTTTTATAAACTCCAGTAGTTGGTTGCTCCAACGGCATTATATATTTAAATCTTCTGCCAAAATAATGAAATGCAAAATCGGACCGACTCTTAATAGTGCGTTGGTTAAATCTAGCACAAAACCGACAACTAGCAACGTCGTGGTCAGGGCCTAGGCAAGGAATACAGTAAGAATGAAAATCCTTATGAGGTATTTGCTTCCCACAAGAAATACAATTATTAACTTTTTCTGACATCGGTCTGGAGCAAGAAAAAAGTTTCCCCAACAAGGTACTTAGCTTTAATGAAGACTTCGGATCTAAAATTCAAATTTGAAAATCTCAGGAGTCGGCCGACCGGCACTTGCAAACTGCTTTTGCTTTGGGCACCGCGCAGCAAGAAAGACTGAAGAAAATGGCATCAGCTGCATCTTTTATACCTCTGGTCAGGGAGGAGGCGACAGCTACCAACGCCGGACCTATACTTTGGAACTCCGGCCGACTGCGGGTAGCCTGCCAGCAGGGTAACCCAATTGTAATGACTGCAACAGTGAAACACGATGAACATCTTTTTTGTTTAATGGCTGGCTGCAGAAACAACGTTTTAGTTATTTAACAGCAGAGCAGGAAGAAGTGTGTGTGTGTGTGTGTGTGTGTGTGTGTGTGTGTGTGTGTGTGTGTGTGTGTGTGTGTGTACTTATCTTACCCATTGCAAGCAAGCAGGAGAAGCTTTTTCTTTAACGGTTGCAAGCAGGAGACACTGTTAACAAGGGTAGCTTCTTTTACTTATGCAATGGAGGCAGAAGTGTGTGTAACAGCTACAGGCAGAAGTGTGTGTGTCTTAGGGCTGCAGAAACAACGTTTTACGCAGGAGAAACTTATTTTAATGTGTATACTTATCGGCTGCAGAAACAATTTTTTTATTTAAGGGCTGCAAGCAGGAGAAGAGGTGTGTGTGTGTGTGTGTGTGTGTGTGTGTGTGTGTGTGTGTGTGTGTGTGTGTGTGTGTGTGTGTGTGTGTGTAAAACTGAATAAATAGCTGAAAGTAAGCAGGAGAAACTTTTTGTATTTAATGGCTGGCTGCTGAAACAATGTTTTAGACTTTTATTTATTTAACAGCAGGCAGAAGTGTGTGTGTACTTATCTTACAGCAAGCACTCAAGCAGGATAAACTTTATTTAACGGCTGCAAGCAGGAGAAACTTTTTCTTTAATGGCTGCAAGTAGGAGACACTGTTAACAATGGCAGTTTCTTTTACTTATGTAATGGAGGCAGAAGTGTGCTTCAGTTCAGTTCACATTTGGAGTATTTTCTTCGTGGAATCCACATCCCAACTTTGTCCATGAGGGTTTTCAGGGGATACTGTACTTTTCTTTCCAAATCACATCCCAAAGACACATATCCTACACATATTACTGATCTTCAAAACTGGCCATAGGTGTGCGTATGCTGTGACATCGTGAAAGTGCCCATCGATTGACTGGCGTGTCCATTAGTTTCTTTTCATTGGGTGTTGGGGTAGGTTGAGGGTCTGGTGTCAAGATAAAGTCCGTATAGAAAAATAATGAGTTTCAAACAAGCTAGGTATTATTGGTGTCCACAAATTATTGCATTTTCCTTGATCATCGATCAGAAACTTTATGACTCGAAGAGCACAGAATGTTTACAACTGTCTAAGTTGATATCTCCTGTACACAAGTTTACAAAGCAAGACAAATGGTAGGAATGTACCTCTAAAGTAGCATGTTTATGGTTATAAATGACAACAGATAAAAATAATGTGTCCTCTTCCAAAATGTAGTGTCATAGGTTGCTGTTGTTGGTGGTGAACGGGATGAGTACAAAAATAAAGATTTCTGCCTGCACCTCTGGTTTTAAATGTTTTAGCTGAAAATAAATTATCTTCTGCTTTTAAGCTCTTCCTTCTGAACACATTGTGCTTTTGTTTTCAAAGATGTCAAGAAAAGCCAGTATCGGACCTTTGTCTGATGTGCATGTAGAAGTTGGATAAATGTCATAGAATGTGTGACTTGATCAAATGGGAATGATATGCAATAAATAAAGCATATCGATCTTTAAAATGTATTATATAACATTGTGAAGTGATGAAGATCCCGGTTTCAAAAATTCGTCAGTGTGGGGAAAATGACCAGTGAAGATAACAGGCTTCTCTTTATGGTATGATGGTTTCTGCAAGGTAACATGAGTGAGTTACCTCCTACTGTGTAACATTTGCTAGGTTTGGTTGATTGTGCTTTTAGATTTCTGACATTTGGGAAGCCATATTCTATACAATTTTCTAACAAATGTGCTTAAACAAAAGAATGACAATCGCTGTTATTCTTAACACCATTAAAATATTCCGAAGCCTAAGCCAAACTAAGGCTTAACAGTTGTGTGCCACCCAGCAGTCTGACACTAAGACAGAATCTGCCTAATTTGTCCCTGCTGAGTACCCACCCAAGTTAATGCCAAACCATATAATAAAACTGTAATAAACAAGACTTTAGCCACAATTTTGGAAATGGGTAGCAGATTCCAAACTGTAGACTCCTGCCCAAGAATTACCAGACATTTCTTTTATCAGCAGATCATGTGGGCATTTAATAACAGACACATATGAGGGACTCATAGCTATCAACCTTCCATTTCTAAAATGAGGACCACCACCTTTCACAATGTGGAAAAATGGACAAAATGTGGAATACTTAGAAACAGCTTAGTAACAACTTCAACTAGAAAGCTCATAAGATGGTTAAAATATTGTATTTTTGCTTATTAAAAAAAACACTTGATGAGTTAATATTATTTAGTTCTGTTTATCGTGCATATCACTTAAAACATAGTGTGTGACATACCCTGTCAATGTGGAACATTGAGGAACGTGGTCTTTTAAAGATCCCATATGAGGCACATTTCCAGTAATGAGGTACACTTGAGAAGTGTGGAGGGACTCTAATTTATAGGCAAACCTCTATATCAGACAGTATAAAAATTAAGCCATAACATTTTTCTATGTAGTGGCCATTGACCGTAGTTGAGATGTAATAAAAAAAAATCTGCGCTTGAATCGCAAGGGTATGAGTATGAACAATGGTAACAATATCCTGCTGCTGATAGCATGTATAACGTGTATTGAATTAACATGTGAGGTATCGTTAGTATTATAAATTAAGGAGGGATACATGCAGGCTACATGAAAGTGCTATAGAGATAGCCTGCATGCCTTTTCTTCCAGAAAATGAGTATTTATCATCATAAATGATGCTAAGAACCTTCATGTGCTGTCACAGTGTGTAAGACGGTTATTGCCCTATGACAACAAATATGAAAAAGGGGATGTGTGTGTGTGTGTGTGTGTGTGTGTGTGTGTGTGTGTGTGTGTGTGTGTGTGTGTGTGTGTGTGTGTGTGTGTGTGTGTGTGTGTGTGTGTATGGGGTTTAATATTTTTTTGAAGGTAACACATTTGTCATCATTTACCAAGAAAACATTGTCCAATGAGGTGTATTCCTACTAACCTTGTAAATTAGGATGCGGATACCTGCATTATAGTGCAGTGAAATAGTGGTAACAAAGTGTTCGTGCAACTAGATACAAGAACTGAATATATGTTTTGTGAGTCTAATCTTTATAAGGAAGTGAAGTGCATTCAGAAGCAGAGTTTTGCGCAAATATGTGCATTGATAAAAATCATAAAATTAGAGACAATTCTATAAAGATTAACGGCTGCAGGCAGAAGTGACTGTGTGTGTGTACTTAGCTGCAGAAGCAACATTTTACTTACAAGCAGGAGAAAATTTTTTATGTGTGTACTTATTGGCTGCAGAAACAACTTTTTTATTTAAGGTCTGCAAGCAGGAGAAAAGGGTGTGGGTGCATGTGCATGTGTGAAAATGCCCCAGTTAAGTATAACTGCTGTACCTTAGGTACAAGGACCAAGAGCCTAAATTCTCTACCCATACCACCACCACTTGTAATTCAAGGAGTTAACCATAGTTCTCAACTGTCCAAAGTTTTACAGAATGTGTGGAATGTTTGGGTCATATTTTGGTCTGTTCCTCTTAGAATTTGTGGTTTTCTGGCAAATCAGTGAGAACTGAATTCACTAAATAATGATAGCCATTTAAGTTTCAGTCTTCCTATCTTTTAGGAAACTCATGGTAACACAAAACATGTTATTCTAGCAACTAAAGATTATACAAGCAATGTTTAACATGTGTCCCTGGTTTTGGGCTTTTGCCCCCTCCAATAAATTTTGCCTTTTTCCAGATTTCTTCATAGGTTCATAGGTAGGGACTAGGCTATCTGCCCGAGGGCATTTATAAGCCTAGCCAGAGTGTGTCAGCTTTCACCGCCCCATTGATTAATTAACTGAGCCTCTGTCAAGAAGAGCCAATGAAGTGATCCCAGGGGTGTATTTTCTGTTACCCATTCACTCGTCAAGGTTTCTCTTGAAGAGTGTTAGTGAGGGGCTCTGCCTAAATAGTTAGGAATTTTGTTCCAAAGCATGGGGAGTCTCTGTGACAGGAATCTCTCCCTCCAGCATGTTCTATTTATTGTTGTGGCAAGGTTAAGCTCACTAGAGCGAGTGGCTCGCAGTGACTTGGATTTCTTTAGGTGGATCATGTCCATCAATTCTGAGTTGGACATGGCTTTGTAAGTCAGGTAGCGATCACCTCTGAGTAAGCGATATGCCACTGAGTACAGCCGGAGCTTTTCCAGTCGGGCTGCATAGGACATATGTTTGAGGCCAGTAATCCTGTTGGTGAGGTACTTTTGTGGTCTTTCCAGCTGTTGGAAGTGTCTTGTGAGGTACATCCCAAATGGGGCATTGTACTCTATGATGGGTCTGATGAGTGACGAATAGAGGGGCACTATAACCTCTTTATTTCTAGATGCAAACCCTTTAGTAATTAGATGGGCTACATAGAAGGATTTCCTAACTACTTTGGCAATATGATTGTCAAAGGAGAGATTACTATCTACCTGGGTCCCCAGATCTCTTATTACCTCTTCTGTATAAAGGGGGCTGCCACCTATGTGGTAATTCATGGGTGGTTTATTTTTCCCAAATGGGATGACTATGCATTTTTTGGCATTTAGCTTGAGACCATGACTTTGACACCAGGTGTCTACCTCAGTAAGGCCCTTTTGGAGAATGTCCATGTCAACCAGAGAGTCAGTTATGACTCCCAGTTTGCAGTCATCGGCGAACTTGGTTAGCCATAGTCCTCCTGTGTTTGCCTGAACTTTTGAGAAGTATATGCCGAACAGTAGGGGTCCCAGGACTGAGCCTTGTGGGACACCACTTGTGACTGGTTTAGAGTCGGACCTAGAGCCCACTATTCTTACCGTGTGAGTTCTGTCTTTAAGCCAGTTGGCAACCCATCTCATGACGTAGGGGGTTATGTTCAGGCTGGTGAGTTTTTCTATAATTCCCGAGTGGGGAATGGTGTCAAAAGCCTTGGTGAGGTCAATGTAGGCTCTGTGAACCACCTTCCCCTCATCTATGGCCTTGGTGACTGTCATGAAGAAGTCAACCAGGTTTAGTAGGCATGATCTGCCTTTAACAAAGCCAAACTGGGTCGGGTCAAGTGTTTGGGGGTTCCCAATGTCTTTGTTAATGAGTTCCATGATGATGCGCTCCATAGCCTTGCAGACCAGGCTAATCAGGCTTATGGGGTGATAGTTACCATGGCCAGTTATGGCCCTTCCTTTGTGGAGCAGAATAACCATTGCTGTGCACCATTCTATGGGCATGTAGCCTGTGGAGAGGCTGAGGTTGAACAGTGCGTTTAGGTGGAGGGTTCGTTTGTTCTGTAGTTCATGCAAGACACAGCCTGGGACATCATCTGGCCCCATTGATGGTGTGCTTTTGGCTCTGAAAGGGCTGTTTTCACCTGTGTGTCTGTGATTTCCAGGACACTACACTTTTCCGGTATTGTTGTGGGCCCTTTTGGGGGTGAAGGGGTTTGAAGTTTGCACTGAATCTATCTGCCAGGATGTTGGCAATATCAGTAGGTTCAGTATATTTTGTGCTGTTTTGCACTAGCTCAGAGCATATCTGTGAGTTGCCACTTAGATTCTTCACATAGCTAAAGAAGGCTTTGTCGTTATCTTTTGAATCCTTGGCTATTTTTCTTTCAAAGTTAGCCTTGGATGATTTTATGAGGGACATTAGTTTCTTACTGATACTGATCAGGGATGTCTTCCTTCTGGGATTTGCTTTTTTTCTGAACTAGTTTCCTCCTTCTGTTGTATAGTCTGTTTATGGCAGGGGTCCACCAGACTGGCTTCCTACTCTTAGGGGAGTGAGTCTTGGTTTTTCTAGCGATGGCATGATCCATGCATCCTTGTAGGTGCTCATAGAGTGCATTTGTAAAGGTTCCTGCATCTTGGACATTGTTATCATTTAGCGTGGTGGCTGTGAAACTTACCACCTCTGTCTTAAGTAAAGTGAAGTTTGCTATAGAAAAGTTTTTCACTGTGGTTTCCTTGGTTGGGGGTGGTGGTGTGGTGTGGACATCCAGAGTGATTAGTTTATGATCTGATCTAACCAGTGACAGGTTGATCTCTGGTGTGGAACACCTGTCGCCCATGTTGGTGATGACCAGGTCCAATATGTTTTCACCTCTGGTAGGGGAGTTTATCAGTTGATCCAGGGCATTTGAGTTGATAAATTCCAGGAAGCACTGGACCTGGGAGTTTGTACTTGAGTAGTTTTCCCAGTTAACGGTAGGGTAATTGAAATTGCCCAATATCAGGGTGTTCATTAGGACCTTCATGTTTTCCAGTGTCTCCAGAAAGGCAGAGTGATGGTCCTGGGTCATGGTGGGGGATCTGTAGCAGGCCAGAATTTGCATTGCAGATTTACTCGATGTTAGTTGCACATGGATGATCTCAGAGGTATCATGCTGCATCACTAACCTGGGAGGTGTAGGTATCCTTGATGAATATGGATACACCCCCTCCTTTTGTGTTTCGGTCCTTGTTCTGTGGCCAAAATGTGTGGTATGAGTTGTAGCCCAGTAGTGCTGGGGTGCTCTGTGGAGCCTTGAACCAGGTTTCAGTTACTGCACTGATGTCGACGTTCTCCATACTGAGGAGTGCTTCGAGAGTAGCATAACCCTCATTTTTTTATTTGTGCTGTTTACAGAGGTGGGTTTGACTTTTGTGCCTTGCCTAAAAAAGGCACTATGAGGGCAGCAAGAGCCTTGGCCAGTATTTGAAAGCCTAGGGTTGACAGGTGCAAGCCGTCTCTTGCGAAGCAACGAGGCTTGTCGAGCATGTCGTCCCAGGCTGGCAGACACTGAATCCCCTTTGAATGACACCAGAAGCTTAGCCAATTGTTGAAATTGATCATTTTTTTCTTTATACTGCGGTATCATTCTTGGTGAGGGCAGGATGCTACTCAGGGTCAGGGTCATACCTGCCTGGGCTACACGATCAGAGAGCTCTTCCATGTCTCTTTTCATGTAGTCCAGGGAGGTACGTCTCAGGTCATTCACACTAACATGAACAATGACAAAGTCATATTTGTACTTGTTCTGGAGTGACCTGAGTGCTTGTGTTATGTGCCGGATTCTGGCTCCCGACAGGCAGCTAACAGTAACCTTCTCCTTGTCCAGCCTAGTGAGTGGGACGTCAGTGTGCCTGTCTATAGAGTCGCCTATTACTAGTGTGTTGGGCATGTTATTCGCCTTAAGGGCTGTGATTGTGTGGCACACTGATTTTGTGTTTTATGTGTTGTCTGGTTTGTGATGGGAGGTGCAGGTTTTTGTGTGTCTGCTTTGGAGGTCTCTGATGCTTTTGCAGGTTTTTATTTAGAGCCTCTGAGTATGATTTAGTGTATTTATGTGTATTTTTTGCCAGTGCTGGTTTAGTATGTCTATGTGAGTCTAAAGGTGTGGCATAAGTGTTAACCTTCTCCTCATGACTGCCTGTTCCAGTCTTGGGTGGAGAGAGCTTAGCCTCCAGTTTAGCTATATAATTGCATCTCTCAGATATGTTAATGTTTTGTGGTAGGAGGAAAGGGTTGTCTATGTACATGAGGCAGTTGTAACATTGCCTCAGGATACCCAGGTTCACCAACTGGACTGGAGAGTATACCTGAAACTGCCCTTTGGTCATGTCTGACTAGCAGGGTGAGCTGCTTAGTCACTTGGTTAGTGAGGGGTGAATAATGAACCTTGCCCTGCTGGGCAATCAAGTATCGGGGTACATTAATGCTTGCTATTAGGTCTGAGCAAGTGCTGGACTGTAGGATGCTTTTTAACTGCTTAGGTTGACAGTTAGACTACTTTCAAGGGAAAAACTGAAGAGGAGACTTGGTGGAGCTGGGAATAATTTAGCCCTAGCTAACCGGCGCTGACCGGATGTGCAAAACTGTGCAAATGTGGTTTTTACAGCAGAGAAATGAAAGAGATAGAAATTAGCCCAAAATGGCCTATAAACTACGAACTTCTGGGCTGGTACCACTCCTTCAGGGACAGATGGCTGCTCAAAGCTCCCTCTCTCACAGGTGAACAGAGAAACCTCCTTCTATCCAAGTAAGGTATGGGCAACTCAGAAACTTGTAACACAGCCCTGAATTCAGCACTAGCCTGAAAACTGGACTATGCTATCTAAGAAAGGTGGGAAACAAGGATTTTTTTTTTGAAAAGATAAGGCAAAAACAGTAAAAAATACACTTAAAACAGCTTTAAATGACTACAAACAATACAAAATACACTTAAAACAGCTTTAGATGACTACAAGCAATCAGAAAAGGCTTTTAAACAAATAACCCAATTAAGCAGTAAAAAAAATCTCAAAACTGAGCGCTGTTCCTGTAGTCTTCAATCAGACAAGTTCTAACTGCACACTCCTGCCACTGTGGTGCAGGGAACCTTCTCCAAAAAAGAAGGCCTGGATTAGTGCACATGTTATACAAACAAAGCTAGATTCAGCAGGCCTGGATCCAGTCTATGCTACAGCAAACAAGGTGCACCAATGTAAGTAAGAAACAGTTCAAATATGCAGGCACTATAAGCCTTTAACCAGAAATTCCCAACTCAGAAGGGCAGAGTCCAGCCTCTCCTCCCACAAGAGTGCAGACCACAAACCTTCTTAATGTAAAACAACTGGCCTGAAGCTCAAGTGCTTAAACCAGAAGTAATACACTTTTAGAATAACAGACGCTGAGCCTTCTTTCAGCAGTTCCGAACTTAGAAAGATGTAAGCTACCTGTCCTGCCACAACAGTGCAGACCACAAATCTTCCTAATGTAAAACAACTGGTCTGAAACCCAAGTGCTTAAACAAAAAAGGCTTAGAATGAGAGTTACACCAAGCCGTAATAAATACAACAGAGTACTTTTAAGATGACGCAAAAGCAAAATAAAGTAGGAAGAAACACAAATAAAGTAAAAGCAGAGGAATAAAGTGCACATTTTTTTTGAGTGAGAAAATGAGATGGGCCCAGGAGGAGTATCCAAATGCAAATTTACAAGAGTGCCGGGTAGTTTCAAAGCCACCAATATTAACACCAAAACAAAAGCGGGGAGGGTGGGTAGGGAACTAAATGAAAAAAAAGAGACACAACTTCCAGCTAGATAGTATTCAATGCAAACCAAATAAATCAATTTAAATGCTGTATTACTATTTGAAAAAAGTGCAGATAAAGATTTACTTATATTCACTTATACATCCAGTTGATTGCAAGTAGGTCTTACCAGGACAAAGCTCAGAGTTTAAGCAGAAAATAATCCAGAATGTACCACTTATATAAGGCAGAATCCGAATATCAATGAAGTGAACTACACTCACTTATCAGTGACTATGCAGGAATTCTAACAAGCATTAACTGAAAAAACAGAGCCACAGCTTCCAGCTAAATAATATTCAATGCAACACAAATACATCATTTTAAATGCTGTATTATTTGAAAAAAGTGCAGATAAAAATTTACTTAAATTCACTTATATGTCCAGTTGATTACAGGTAGGTCTTAGCCAGCCAAAGCTCGGAGTTTAAACAGAAAATAATCCAAAATGTACCACTTATAGAAGGCAGAAATCGAATATCAGTGAAGTGAACTACCCCCACTTATCACTGGCTATGCAGGAATTCTAACAAGCACAAAATTCTAAAAAGCATTAACTGAAAAAGCAGAGCCACAACTTCCAGCTAGATATTATTAAATGAAACACAAATAAATCAATTTAAATGCTGTATTATTTGAAAAAAGTGCAGATAAAGATTTACTTAAATTCACTTATATGTCCAGTTGATTACAGGTAGGTCTTAGCCAGCCAAAGCTCAGAGTTTAAACAGAAAATAATCCAAAATGTACCACTTATATAAGGCAGAAACCAAATATCAATGAAGTGAACTACCCCACTTATCACTGGCTATGCAGGAATTCTAACAAGCACTAAATTCTAACAAGCATTAACTGAAAAACAGAGCCATAACTTCAAGCTAGATAGTATTCAATGCAACACAAATAAATCAATTTAAATGCTGTATTTGAAAAAAGTGCAGATAAACATTTACTTAAATTCACCTATACGTCCAATTGATTGCAGGTAGGTTGCAGCCGGCCAAAGCTCAGAGTTTAAGCAGAAAATAATACAAAATGTACGACTTATATAAGGCAGAAACCAAATATCAATGAAGTGAACTACCCCCACTTATCACTGGCTATGCAGGAATTCTAACAAGCACTAAATTCTAACAAGCATTAACTGAAAAAACAGAGCCACAACTTCCAGCTAGATAGTATTCAATGCAACACAAATAAATCAATTTAAATGCTGTAATTTGAAAAAAAGTGCAGATAAAGATTTACTTAAATTAACTTATACATCCAGCTGATCGCAGGTAGGTCTTAGCCAGACAAAGCTCAAAGTTTAAGCAAAAAAATCCCCCGAAATGTACCACTTATATAAGGCAGAAACTGAATATCAATGAAGTGAACTACCCCCACTTATAACTGGCTATGCAGGAATTCTAACAAGCAGTACATTCTAACAAGCATTAGCAGAAAAAAAGAGCCACAACTTCCAGCTAGATACTATTCAATGCAACACAAACAAATCAATTTAAATGCAGTATTATTTGAAAAAAGTGCAGATAAAGATTTACTTAAATTCCCTTATACGTCCAGCTGATTGCAGTTAGGTCTTAATTAGCCAAAGCTCAAAGTTTAAGCAGAAAATAATGCAAAATGTACCAATTATATAAGGCAGAAACCAAATAACAATGAAGTGAACTACCCCCACTTATCACTGGCTATGCAGGAATTCTAACAAGCAGTACATTCTAACAAGCATTAACCGAAAAAAAAGAGCCACAACTTCCAACTAGATAGTATTCAATGCAACCCAAATAAATCAATTTAAATACAGTATTATTTGAAAAAAGTGCAGATAAAGATTTACCTAAATTCACTTATACGTCCAGTTGATCGCAGGTAGATCTTAATTAGACAAAGCTGAAAGTTTAAGCAGACAATAATCCAAAATTTACCACTTATATTAGGTAGAAACCAAATATCAATGAAGTGAACTACCCCCACTTATCACTGACTATGCAGGAATTCTAACAAGCATTAACTGAAAAAACAGAGCCACAACTTATAGCTATATAGTATTCAATGCAACACAAATAAATCAATTTAAATGCTGTATTTGAAAAAAGTGCAGATAAATATTTACTTAAATTCACTTATACGTCCAATTGATTGCAGGTAGGTCATAGCAAGCCAAAGCTGAGAGTTTAAGTAGAAAATAATCCAAAATGTACCACTTATACAAGGCAGAAACTGAATATCAGTGAAGTGAACTACCCCCACTTAACACTGGCTATACAGGAATTCTGACAAGCACTAAATTCTAACAAGCATTACCTGAAAAAACAGAGCCACAACTGCCAGATAGATAGTATTCAATGCAACACAAATAAATACATTTAAATGCTGTAATTTTAAAAAAGTGCAGCTAAAGATTTGCTTAAATTCACTTATACATCCAGCTGATTGCAGGTAGGTCTTAGCTGGCCCAAGCTCAGAGTTTAAGCAAAAAATCCCCCGAAATGTACCACTTATATAAGGCAGAAACCGAATATCAATGAAGTGAACTACCCCCACCTATCACTGGCTATGCAGGAATTCTAACAAGCAGTACATTCTAACAAGCATTAACAGAAAAAAAGAGCCACAACTTCCAGCTAGATACTATTCAATGCAACACAAATAAATCAATTTAAATGCAGTATTATTTGAAAAAAGTGCAGATAAAGATTTACTTAAATTCACTTATACGTCCAGTTGATTGCAGGTAGATCTTAATAAGCCAAAGCTCAAAGTTTAAGCAGAAAATAATCCAAAATGTACCACTTATATAAGGCAGAAACTGAATAACAATGAAGTGAACTACCCCCACTTATCACTGGCTATGCAGGAATTCTAACAAGCAATACATTCTAACAAGCATTAACAGAAAAAAAAGAGCCACAACTTCCAGCTAGATAGTATTCAATGCAACACAAATAAATCAATTTAAATGCAGTATTATTTGAAAAAAGTGCAGATAAAGATTTACTTAAATTCACTTATACGTCCAGTTGATTGCAAGTAGATCTTGATTAGACAAAGCTCAAAGTTTAAGCAGACAATAATCCAAAATTTACCACTTATATAAGGTAGAAACCAAATATCAATGAAGTGAACTACCCCCACTTATCACTGCCTATGCAGGAATTCTAACAAGCATAAACTGAAAAAGCAGAGCCACAACTTCTAGCTAGATAGTATTCAATGCAACACAAATAAATCAATTTAAATGCTGTATTTGAAAAAAGTGCAGATATATATTTACTTAAATTCACTTATATGTCCAGTTGATTGCAGGTAGGTTTTAGCTGGCCAAAGCTCAGAGTTTAAGCAGAAAATAATCCAAAATGTACCACTTATATAAGGCAGAAACCAAATATCAATGAAGTGAACTACCCCCACTTATCACTGGCTATGCAGAAATTCTAACAAGCACTAAATTCTAACAAGCATTAACTGAAAAACAGAGCCAAAACTTCCAGCTAGATAGTATTCAATGCAACACAAACAAATCAATGTAAATGCTGTATTATTTGAAAAAAGTGGAGATAAAGATTTACTTAAATTCACTTATGCATCCAGTTGATTGCAGGTAGGCCTTAGCCGGCCAAAGCTCAGAGTTTAAGCAGAAAATAATCCAAAATATACCACTTATATAAGGCAGAAACCGAATATCAATGAAGTGAACTACCCCCACTTACCACTGGCTATGCAGGAATTCTAACAAGCACTAAATTCTAACAAGCATTAACTGAAAAAACAGAGCCACAACTTCCAGCTAGATAGTATTCAATGCAACACAAATAAATCAATTTAAATGCTGTATTATTTGAAAAAAGTGCAGATAAAGATTTGCTTAAATTCACTTATATGTTGAGTTGATTGCAGGTAGGTCTTAGCCGGCCAAAGCTCACAGTATAAGCAGAAAATAATCCAAAATGTACCACTTATATAAGGCAGAAAATGAATATCAATGAAGTGAACTACCCCCACTTATCACTGGCTATGCAGGAATTCTAACAAGCACTAAATTCTAACAAGCATTAACTGAAAAAACAGAGCCACAACGTCCAGCTAGATAGTATTCAATGCAACACAAATAAATCAATTTAAATGCTGTATTTGAAAAAAGTGCAGATAAACATTTACTTAAATTCACCTATATGTCCAATTGATTGCAGGTAGGTTGCAGCCGGCCAAAGCTCAGAGTTTAAGCAGAAAATAATACAAAATGTACGACTTATATAAGGCAGAAACCAAATATCAATGAAGTGAACTACCCCCAGTTATCACTGGCTATGCAGGAATTCTAAAAAGCACTAAATTCTAACAAGCATTACCTGAAAAAAAAGAGACACAACTTCCAGCTAGATAGTATTCAATGCAACACAAATAAATCAATTTAAATGCTGTAATTTGAAAAAAAGTGCAGATAAAGATTTACTTAAATTAACTTATACATCCAGCGGATCGCAGGTAGGTCTTAGCCAACCAAAGCTCAGAGTTCAAGCAAACCCCCCCCAAAAAATGTACCACTTATATAAGGCAGAAACTGAATAACAATGAAGTGAACTACCCCCACTTATCACTGGCTATACAGGAATTCTAACAAGCAATACATTCTAACAAGCATTAACAGAAAAAAAAGAGCCACAACTTCCAGCTAGATAGTATTCAATGCAACACAAATAAATCAATTTAAATGCAGTATTATTTGAAAAAAGTGCAGATAAAGATTTACTTAAATTCACTTATACGTCCAGTTGATTGCAGGTAGATCTTAATTAGCCAAAGCTCAAAGTTTAAGCAGACAATAATCCAAAATTTACCACTTATATAAGGTAGAAATCAAATATCAATGAAGTGAACTACCCCCACTTATCACTGCCTATGCAGGAATTCTAACAAGCATAAACTGAAAAAGCAGAGCCACAACTTCTAGCTAGATAGTATTCAATGCAACACAAATAAATCAATTTAAATGCTGTATTTGAAAAATGTGCAGATAAATATTTACTTAAATTCACTTATATGTCCAATTGATTGCAGGTAGGTCACAGACAGTCAAAGCTGAGAGTTTAAGCAGAAAATAATGCAAAATGTACCACTTATATAAGGCAGAAACTGAATATCAATGAAGTGAACTACCCCCACTTATCACTGGCTATGCAGGAATTCTGACAAGCAGTAAATTCTAACAAGCATTACCTGAAAAAACAGAGCCACAACTGCCAGCTAGATAGTATTCAATGCAACACAAATAAATCAATTTAAATGCTGTAATTTGAAAATAGTGCAGATAAAGATTTACTTAAATTCACTTATACGTCCAGCTGATCGCAGGTAGGTCTTAGCCGGCCCAAGCTCAGAGTTTAAGCAAAAAAAACCCCGAAATGTAATACTTATATAAGGCAGAAACCGAATATCAATGAAGTGAACTACCCCCACTTATCACTGGCTATGCAGGAATTCTAACAAGCAGTACATTCTAACAAGCATTAACAGAAAAAAAGAGCCACAACTTCCAGCTAGATAGTATTCAATGCAACACAAATAAATCAATTTAAATGCAGTATTATTTGAAAAAAGTGCAGATAAAGATTTACTTAAATTCACTTATACGTCCAGTTGATTGCAGGTAGATCTTAATTAGCCAAAGCTCAAAGTTTAAGCAGACAATAATCCAAAATTTACCACTTATATAAGGTAGAAATCAAATATCAGTGAAGTGAACTACCCCCACTTATCACTGCCTATGCAGGAATTCAAACAAGCATAAACTGAAAAAGCAGAGCCACAACTTCTAGCTAGATAGTATTCAATGCAACACAAATAAATCAATTTAAATGCTGTATTTGAAAAAAGTGCAGATAAATATTTACTTAAATTCACTTATATGTCCAATTGATTGCAGGTAGGTCGCAGACAGTCAAAGCTGAGAGTTTAAGCAGAAAATAATGCAAAATGTACCACTTATATAAGGCAGAAACTGAATATCAATGAAGTGAACTACCCCCACTTATCACTGGCTATGCAGGAATTCTGACAAGCACTAAATTCTAACAAGCATTACCTGAAAAAACAGAGCCACAACTTCCAGTTAGATAGTATTCAATGCAACACAAATAAATCAATTTAAATGCAGTATTATTTGAAAAAAGTGCAGATAAAGATTTACTTAAATTCACTTATAAGTCCAGTTGATTGCAGGTAGATCTTAATTAGCCAAAGCTCAAAGTTTAAGCAGACAATAATCCAAAATTTACCACTTATATAAGGTAGAAATCAAATATCAATGAAGTGAACTACCCCCACTTATCACTGCCTATGCAGGAATTCTAACAAGCATAAAAC